>NW_011889130.1:2431545-2513860 GCF_000151845.1 Pteropus vampyrus | reverse complement strand
AGATAATCATGCTAAGCGAAATAAGCCACAGAAAAAGTTGAAAATCACATGATATCACTTATATGTGGGATATAAACCTAAAAGCAACAAATGAGCAGGACAAACAAACAGATTCATGGACATGGACTGTAGACTAGTGGTTATCAGAGGGTAGGGGTTGGTGAGGAGGGGTTAGGTAGACAGTTAAAGGGGGTCAAATATAGGGGGGTAGAGGGAGGGTGAAGTGGGTAGAGGGGATCAAATATATGGTAGCTGAAGGAAACTGGACTTTGGGTGGCAACAATAGAATTACAGATGTCAAATTATAATGTCCACCTATAAATTATATAATTGTATTAACCAATGTTACCCCAATAAACTTAATTTAAAAAAAAATAATAAAAATCTTACCACCTACTCTCTTCTCTTTATTAAATATTAATTATTGGCATCTTTTTGTCAAAAAGCCCCAAGGCAGGTAGGTCATTGGCCTGTGGTCATCTTTTGAATGGGAGGAGGTGCCCCAAGTGTGGGTGGGGCCCCATGTGGGCAAGGGTGGCAGCCTGGAGATGCCGGGTGAGTGGTTGTAAAGAGGACAATAGGAAAGTAAGCAAAATGCTGAGGCCAGTGGGGACCAGGTTTCTCACAGTTGGAAAAGGTGGCATGACCTGGAGAGGGGAGAGGCCAGAATCACCTGTGGTGTTGGGCTGGAATTGGAAGTATTGGTCTGAAATCACGATTTTCATATATAAATAAATAAGCATAGCTGGGGGAAAAAAGTGATATGTATGTTCTCTTACCATTTATATAAAAGTATGTTTTTACCTATGAATGTACATTTATAAAAATATATAATTTTTAACATTGTTATTACCTTTAGAGAATAGAACATATTTATTCCCTTTATGGTTTTACAACTCTCATATAATCATGTAACAGTTGTAATTTTTTTAGCATATGTATTTCATAAAAAAAGAATTTAAAAAGGCAATAAACTTGTTTGGCTCTACTGTTTTACAAAGTATTATATGTAGGAAATGAGCTAAATACAAGTATGTAGTTCCCTTTCATAAGTTTGATATTTTGGGTCTTTGTATTTAAGCCCATCATCTGACTTTTAGGAGTATTTGTGCAGCAACTCATTGGTTGTTTGCTGTGTCCTACTTTGAAAGAAATCCCAGGGAGTAGTTGTTTTGCACCATGTCTTGTTTTAATAACTGGTTACAAACATCTGTATAGCCAGAGTGATGTTAAACCTTAAGTCATCTCTCTCCTTAGGAGAGAATCACAGTAGTTAGTTAACAGCTGAGTCTAGAAGTTGTTTTTCTTCTCAAGCAATGCAGTGTTAATTCCTCAAATTGGAAAAAAAAAAAAATCATTGTTTATTGTTTCCTATGATGGGTAACATACAGACAGTCCTTTTTGTTTCCTTACAAGCTAATTTCTAATATGCTAGGAAAATCATCACTAAGTTAAAAAAAAAAAAAAAATCCTTACATTTAGCACTCTGGAGAATCCTATGTGTAAGAGGCAGCTCAAAGACAAGTCTAGACCTGCAGTTGCTCTTGGCTCTATTTGGAGTTTATAGTTGGGGTTTATTTTTGAAAGAAATGGGCCTTAATCCATATGAATGTCTTGTCTTTAATCACATGGGCTTCCTTTCCTTCAGTGTTAGCTGCTTTTGAAGATCTTTTTTCTAAGGAAAGAGGATGCTCTTTTGGGATCCCTTACATGATTTTGGATATTCCACATGCATTACAGTTGACCCTTCATATCTGTGGGTTCCACTTCCATGGGTTCAACCAACCTAGGATGGAAAATACTGGAAAAAATATTACATAGTTGCTGATATATACTATGTAATTAGGCCTACTATGGTTGCTGTGCTGCATCTGTACTAAACATGTACCTTTTTTCCCCTGTCATTATTCCCTAAATAATACAGTATAATAACTATTTACAAAGCATTTACATTGTATTAGGGATTATAAATAATTTAGAGATGATTTTAAACATATGGGAGGGTGTGTGTAGGTTATATGCAACTATTATACCACTTTATATAAGGGACTTGAACATCTTTGGATTTTGGTATCAGAGGGGCAGAGGCTATTATCCTAGAACCAATCCCGCACAGATACTAACAGACTACCGTATATGAAAATGTGTGTGTATATGCACACACAGACACACACACACATACATACATACACACGTTTTCCTTTAACTTTAGTAAAATGCATATAACATAAAATTAACCATTGTAACTGTTTTTAAGTGTATAGTTCAGTAGTGTTAAGTATGTTTATATTGTTGTGCAACCAATCTCCAGAACTTTTTCATGTTGCAAAACAAACTATAGCCATTAAATAATAATTTCCTGTTTCCCCCTACCCTCAGCCCCTGGCAACCACTATTCTACTTTTTTTTTTCTGTGTTTGATTACTCTAGATACCTCACATAAGTGAAATCATACTGTATTTGTCCTTTTGTGATTGGCTTATGGCACTTAGAATAATGTCCTCAAGACTCATCCATATTGTAGCATGTTCTACCTGCTTATATTAAGTTAGATGACACCCATTCTCCCTCACCTCCCAATTCCACTAATAGTACTATAAATTGTTGTTGTTGTAAATAATGGATCCTTTATTTTCTTTATTAAAATTATTGGGATGACATTGGTTAATAAAATCAAATAGTTTTCAAGTGTACAATTCAATAACATGTCATATGTATATTACATTGTGTGTTCACCACCCAAAGTTAAATTCCCTTCCATCACCAAGTATTTGACTCCTTTTACCCTTGTCTTCCTCTTCCCTCTCCCCCTTTCCCTCTGGTAACCATTAATCTGTGTCCATGAGTCCTTTTGTTTGCCATGTTTGTTTGATGCTTTCAGTTTTATATCTTACATAGTGAAATCATATAGTCCTCAACTTTTTCTGTCTCACTTATTTTGCTTAGCATGATAATCTCAAGATACATCCATGTATCGCAAATGGTAGTATTTCATCTTTTCTTATGACTAATATTCCATTGTATATATGTACCACATTTTCTTTATCCATTCTTCTATCTAATGATGGGCACTTAGTTGTTTCCACGTCTTGGCCACCGTGAACAATGGTGCTATGAACATCAGGGTGCATATATCTTTGCAGATAAATGTTTTCAAGTTTTTTGGGTAAATACCCAGAAGAGGGATTGCTGGGTCATGTGGTAATTCTATTTTTAGTTTTTTACTTTTTTGGTCTCATCTTCAGAAGGTGATATCTCAGCAATTCTTGTTGCCCTTTCTGACCACAGATGTCTATAACATCTAACTACTAATCTCTTTAAAGAAAATATTAAAATGTTTGAATGAATATTCTTTAATCTCACAAATATTTTATCGAGTTTATGTTTGGGCTGACAGATGAGATTGGAGAAGTATAAAAGAGACCTCAAAACAGTCTTAAAGTTTAAATTTAATCATGAGGGCAAAAGGGGGTTATATCAGTTAATAATTGCTGCATATGAAATACCCCCAAATTCAGTGGTTTAAAACAACCATTTGACAGTTTTTGGGGTTAGCAATTAGGGCTATACACAGCTGGGGGTTCTTCACAGGATTTGCTTGGAGTTATTCATGCTTCCACAGTCATCTGCAGGCTTGATCAGAGTTGGGTTATCTAAGAGGGCTTTGCTTCTATGTCACGCAGTTGGTGATGGCTGTTCACTGATTGGTCTAAAAGGCGTCAGTAGGAAGGGCCTCAAATACTGTCACCCTTCTGGGCCTAGAAGGGATTTCTCCACTTCTTCTTAAAGGCCTCTGGAGACCTAGGTTCAGAAGTCCATATTGTCGCTTCACCTGACATCTGTTGGCTAGAGCAAGATGTTAGGCCAGCCCCAGTTCAGCAAAGTGGGAGAAACAGACTCCACCTATTGATGGAATCGTCAGCACAGTCATGTTGCAAATATGTTGTGTGTACAGGAGTGGGAGGAATTTGTTGTTCATTTTTCATAGTCTTATACAAGAATGATAGGATGAGATTTGTATTTTAGAGTAATCACACTGGGTGTAATGTCAAGAAAGATTTGGAAGAGGGCAGGGAAGAGAAGTCAAGACAGGGTTAAGAGGCTATTGCAGTCATCTATGGGAGAGATGGTAATATGAATGTGTAAAGACATTACTACACATTTTTCATCCTCTGCTTCTAAATGTCTCAAGATATTCCATACAGATTTGTAAAAGGGCAAAATGGAGAGAGGAGATATTGACCTGATCCAGAGAGGCTGTACTAGATCAGGATCAACTGGAAATAATTGGTTAAGTTTTGATAAAGCCTTTCTATTAGTTCAGATAATTTAAAGGAGAAATCTGTGATACTTATTCCCTCAGCATGCTGGCCACTAAGAGCTTAGGAAGAATTGAGTGTAAGGAAGATTTATTTTTGTTACCTTATATCCAGTTTCCCATACAAAGTTCTCATCATATCAAGGCCCGCCTGCTGCATTTTTCTCATACATTATTGGGTAGGGATACATTATAGTTCAATTAAAGTAATTGAGGTAGAGGTGAGAGTATTAAAGTTTTGCATTTTAGAAGAGATGTTTGTTAGTTGACATTTCGAAATATATAATGTGTGAGCAAATGTGGGTTGTCTTTTTTTGCAAGGTGTTAAAAATAACAATAGCATAAAGATATATATTCACAGACTAAAGTGTATATCTGTTTTTCTGTCTAATCAGCGTTGCAAGCACATGGATCTCTATCCCATTGGTCTCCATAAATAGAGATTCATTGCCTGGAAAAGAGCACCAGACCACAGAAACCGCAAATGAAAAATAGGGTAGTTCTTCAGTTCTCCCTACTTGTAGCTCAGAGTTTTTGAGATTTCTTGTAATGCGTGATGCTTGATTAATAAAATGAATGATTCCAAAGGAATAGTTAGGCTATTTATTGACATATTCACCAACCCACTATTTTGAAGCAATTGCTTTGCAATGTGGGGTGGGTGACTATCAGAATTTTCACTGTAATAATTACGAAATTATTAGTAAAAGCATATAGGCTATTAAATTTATTTTTGCCACCACTTCTACTTTTGTAATCATACCCATTCCATTTTCACATTTCCATGATTGACTTAAAATTGTCTTTTTTTCCAGGTAATTTGAGTCAAAACCCAAAGTTCACATATTGTTTTTCGTTAATATTTCTTAAATTTCTTTTTGTCCATTTTACTAACATAGTTCTCCCTCCCTTTTTTTTTTTCGTTGCCTATATATCACTTGTTGAAGAAAATTGGTCAGTTGTTTCAATTTCTTTTTTTTTCTACATTCTGGGTTTTGCTGTTTAAAAGACCCAAGGAAAGACATTAGTCTCAGAGCCTTCTTCCATTTCATATATTTTGTTGAGCACTTGTTACTGTAGTGGAGTGAGAGAAGGGCTATTTGGGATACATCTTTGAACAAAACAGACAAAAATCCTTTCCTTCATGGCATTTACACTCCCATTCCAGGGGAGGTAGACAATAAACAAAAATGAATTGTAAAGTTTGTTAGAAAACAATAGAGGGTAACAAGGGAATAGAGAGTGTAGGACCTTGCTGGATGTGTAAGATATGTAGCTAAATGCAGTGGGAGCCACTGAGAGTGGAGCAAAGGAGTAATATAATCTAATTTACATTTAAGCAGGTCACTCTGACTGCTGTGTAGTGGATGAAGAGGCAAGGGTGCAAAGCTCCTGTGTAATCCTGGCAAGAGATGGTATAGGATTCAATGGGGGAGAGCCTGCAAGCAAGGGAGTAGTCAAAGGACAGTTGGCCAGGTTTCTGCTGGAATGACTGACACAAGGTCTCAGAGGTTAGTCACAAGTCTCAGCTGAATAGTTACTAACAATCTCCATTCACTATTCTGTTGATAAAGGACTATTGTAAACTGGTGCTTTTTGAAGGTTGTATTATGTTAATGGCTTTTGATTTTTTTTTTTTTTTGAGTTGTTAGGTGTTTGTTTCTTTTTTTTTCTTCTAAACTTCATAAAATGCTTTCTGTTTTGCAAATGTCTTATTTAGTGGCATTTAAAATTGTTCTTGGTTCTTTTTGAAAAATTTCAAAACTACAAAAAAATAAAAGAATAGTAAAATGAATAGTCAGTCCCTTCATCTAAATTCAGCAATAAACATTTTGTAACATTAGCTTCAGAAAATATATATGTACCAATTTTTTTTTTTTTTTTTTTTGGCCAATCCATTTGACAGTAAGTTGCAGACATCAAAAACACATAAGAAATTTAACATCAATACCATATGATTATCTAATATATATAGTCCATATTCAGATTTTTTATTGCTGTCCACTTTTCATCTAGGATTCAGTCCAAGGTCTCCCATTTGGTTGTTATGACTCTTGTCTCCCTACTTTTACTTTTGTCTTTTATGACATTGAGATTTTTAAGGAGAACAAGCTAGTTGTCTTGTAAAACAGCGGTCCCCAACCTTTTGGGCATCAGAGACCGGTGTTCCTGTGTGATCTGAGGTGTGCCTCATGATCTGAGGCAGAGATGAGGAGGTAATGCTAGCACTGGGGAGCAGCTGCAAGTACATATGGAAGCTTCTCTCGCTCGGGCCACACACCTGCTGTTGGGAACCCCTGTTATAGAATGTCCCACAGTCTGGATTTGTCTGATCATTTCCTCATGATTAAATTCTAGTTAAATTTAATGCAGATGTTCTTTTACCTTTTGAAGATTTAAAAATATAAACATAGGAATAGTGTAGGTTTTATAAAGTCTAAGTGTTACTTCTGTTTCTGCAAAGTGCTAGCGAAGCACCTGTTCTTGTAATAAGCATTGTCACAGAGTCTGAGAACATTAATTGAGGGGAATTTTAGATTTCACCTTCGGAAGTCACAGACTGCAGAAAAGTAGCAGAATGGGCATAGTCTTAAAACAAAATAGAAACAGAAAGCTGGATTTTGACACCTTCAAGACCCAGTTGATTTTTTAATAAAGCTGTATTGATGGGATAAGTAGAACCTCTATAATCTTGGTACTTTCTGTAATTAGGGAAGATGAATGAATTAGGGATACCATAGAATGAAGTTTCATCTGACATATTAATAATAGGTCCTAAGTTTATAGAATGTATATGTGTGTGTGTGCGATACCATCTTAGGAGAATGGATTTTTTAAATCTTTGCACTATTTTTCATAATAACTTTCTTCCTTTTTTAGCTACAAGGCTTTAGCCGACCAAGTGTATACCATGCTGCTGTTGTCATTTTCCTTGAATTCTTTGCGTGGGGCCTATTGACAACTCCAATGTTAACTGTAAGTATTGCTAAACTAGATCATGAGAGCAAAAGAGTTCTTAAGCATATGTTCATATGGCTATATGTCTAAGTATGTGTCTGAGAGTAGCTCTTGACAGTAATTTAAGACTGCTTATTCCATTGGGTTGTTTCCACCAGCAATAAAATACCCAGACTGTTCATTAAATATTCCTGGGCAGCAAGGCACTCCCACTGAACCAGAATCTTGGTTCATAGCGAATGAACTATATATATATATTTAGGAAGAGCATTAAAATATCTTAGAGGAAATTATCACAAAGCTTTGAAGTTTGTAAATTACTTTATATGAGTGTAATTGCCTTTGACTTAAGAATATAGTAAATAGGAGATTGCTATTTGTCTGCAGAGGCTGTATTCAGTTTCTTAGAAAGAACTTAGATGTATGGTATGGTTAGCGGGAAGAGAGATGCTGAAGAAAAGATTGAGGTATAGATTTTAGGTGCCTAGTAATGATTTAACACTTAATTTTAATAAAGACATATTTTAATTGGCCTTAAATTTCAATAGTCTTAAATTGTTCTTTACATATCACTGGTGGTTAAAATCCTTACCCGGAAGCCAGTCAAGATGGCGGAGTAGGTAAATGCTGTGTTTGCCTCTTCTCATGACCCCATTAAAATTACAACTAAAATAGAGAACAGTCAACCTGGAGAATCACCTGAAGACTAGCTAAGTGGAACTCCTATAACTAAGGTTATAAAGAAGAGATCATGTCGAGATCAGTAAGAGGGGTGGAAATGTGAAATGGGCTGGTCTCACACCAACACGTGGCTGTTGAGAATCGAGAAGGGTATCTCAGCTGCAGAGGTCCCTGCCAAAAAGCAAGGGGTCCCAGCCCAGGGATCAGTACTGAGAAAAGTAGTCCTCACAATAGCTGGCTGTGAACATCAGAGGCAATTCTGTCCTGTCCTGGTGAGATGGAGGGGTGCTGGAAGCTTAGGAATCCTCTAAAAGGCCCATGCACATACTCACTGACTCCCAATCATTCACCCTAAGCTCTAGCAAAGAGTCAGTTTCTCAAAAGGTACCAGAGACATACAGGGAGAAACGGATTTGTGTGTCTTCAGAGTGAAGGCTGCCATTGTCCCTGTGTTGAGCATTCCCCCCACACAGCTGCAGGGGCAGGCGGACGCCAAATCTGAACCTTTATTAACCCGATGAACATAGCTCACTCATTCTCTGAGACCTCACTCCACCCAAATTGCACTCTGCCCTTGGTTATTTCAGTGCCTATCCCTCACAGGCAGCTTATGCTGCAGTCTTTCTTTAAAAATTTCAAAGTTCTGCTGGCCCCAGGTAGGCGGCAACTGCCCTCAGTGTACCCTGCTCATTTTGCTGAGTGACCCCAGGCCAAATGCAGGGGGCAACTGGCCTTGAGTCATAGTGTGGAATCTCCCACGTGCCTCTGGGCCCAGCACAGGCAGTTGCCGACTGTGGATCTCTTTGTAGCTCCTGTCAGATGGGCCCAGGCCGGGCACAAGCAGCACCTGCCCTCAGCCTGTACTGGAGACCCTCCCAAGAGGCCCCAGAATCAACACACAGTGGCCTACCTCAGACTACAACAGCGTACCACCTCTTAGATCCACAAACAGCATACCCAGAGGGTAGTTTCAGAAGTCACCAGAACATGCTGGGGCAAATCCTGCTCCGTGGAGTCAGCCCCCTCTGTAGTTGTGGCCAGTTTTCACAGCAAGTCAGCCTGAGGGTCAACCTTACCCATGGACAAGCCAACAGCAATCAAGGCTCAACTATGACAGAAGGGCACACACAATCCATACAAGGGGCACTCCTAGACACCAGGCTTGGGTGAACAGGGAGACTGGTAGATGTGGTCGGTCTGCCTAATACATAGAAGCAAACAGAGAGGCAGGCAAAATGAGACAAACATGTCTCAAATGACAGGACAGAAGAAAACTCCAGAAAAAGAGCTAAACAAAATGGAGGCAACCAATCTACTAGATACAGAGTTCAAAACACTGGCTATAAGGATATTCAGTGCACTTAGAGAAAAATAGATCAACTCAGAACTTTAACAAAGAGATAGTAAAAAAGGTCATAGAAACCATGAAAGAGTCAGCGATAGAGTACAGTAACAAAGAATATACTAGAAAGAATCAATAGTAGATTAATTGAAGCAGAGGATTGAATCAGCGATTTGGAAGACAACACAGCAGAAAACACCCAATAAGAGTAGCAAAATTTAAAAAAAGAATTTGAAAAATGAGGATTGTTTAAGGAACCTCTGGGACAACTTCAACTGTACCAATACCAAGCACATCATAGTACCAGAAGCAAAAGAGAGAGAGCAAGGGATTGAAACCTTATTTGAAGTAGTGACTGAAAACTTGCCTAACCTGGTGAAGGAAATAGACATACAACCCTAGGAAGCTCAGAGTCCCGAACAAGATGAACCCAAAGAGGCCCACACCAAGACACGTCATCATGCCAGTTTAAGGACAATTTAAAAGCAGCAAGAGAAAAGCAGTTAGTTACATGTAAGGGAGTTCCCATAAGACTGTCAGTTGATTTCTCAACAGAATTTGCAGGCCGGAAGGAATTGGCACAAAATATTCAAAGTGATGAATTGCAGAGACTTACAACCAAGATTACCTAGCAAAGCTATCATTTAGAATCAAAGGACAGATAGAGCTTTCCAGACAAGAAAAAGCTAAAGGAGTTGATTACCGCCAAGCCAGTATTACAAGAAATGTTAAATGGACGTTTTTAAGGAGAAAAAGAAGAAAAACATAGATGTGAATAATAAAATGACAATAACTACATACATGTCAATAATCACTTTAATGTAAAGGGATTAAATGTTCCAATCAAAATATAGATGACTGAATGAGTAAGAAAATAAGACTCATACTTATACTGTCTATAAGAACCAACTTCAGATTGAAAGACACACAGAGACTGAAAGTAAAGGGATGGAAAAAAAAATATTTCATGCAATGAAAATGAAAAAAAAAAACTAGGCTAGCAATACTTATTTCAGACAAAATAGACTTTAAAAGAAAGGATAGTCACATCAGAAGCATGGTGATGTAAGGGGTCTCCTTTGTCTCTCCCCTTGAAATTTCAACAAGTTGAATAGCTATAATTCAACAAGGATTTTCAGCCTAACGTACAAACACTTCTGAGAGGTCTGCACATTGAAACATCTAAAGATGGGCAAATTGGGGCAACTGGGAGAAAGGAATGGAGAAGAGCAGAGATGAGTGCCACAAAAACAGCATGGATATCACTATGGGACTCAAGGAGAGAGGAGGAATCAGGTTGTTGCATACACTCTCATTAGCCCTGAGCATTCCTGCCTGAGTGATTAGCATATACTATGCCTGAACCCGGCCACTCAGCAGGAGGTGAGTGGCAGGCAAGCAAGCGAAGCTTCTTCTGTATTTGCAGCTGCTCCCTAGTGCTAGCATCATCGCCTCGGCTCCACCTCAGATTATCAGGCATTAGATTCTCATAAGAGCACCAGTTCCTGGTGTCAGAAAAGTTGGGGACTGCTGCAGTGATCTATTGAGGCAGAGACCAGAATACAGAAGTGCAACAGCTGTGTTCTAGTAGCTGCCACTGCCAGGCAGAAAACAAATTCACTGAGCCTGACCAACTCTCCCCACCCTCCCAGAACTCACTTTTCCACATCTTGCCAGAACTAGCAGCAGGCCTCAGAAAAAAACTATCAGCAAGTGTCAGACAACAAAGCAGAGTATATACAGCTCAGACAACTGAAGACACAGCTTTTGAGAGACAGATGCACGCTGCTACTAATCCCAGTGATGGGTGGAGATACAGAGGTAAGGCAGCTGAGGTCTGGCAGTCACCATTACTAGGAGGAAAACAAAGCTGCAAACACACCAGCTGCTTCTCCCAACCTACCCAGCCACCACAGCATAGGCTACTGAGGCAGCACCGGCCCTTTAGGGGCTCAGAACCCAATCATCTACCACATTCTTGCACAGGGGTGGAGCCCTGGACCAAGGCAACCTGGTCACAGAGGAGACACCCATCTCCCCAGAGAATAAAGGGCAAATTTGTTAATTCTCATAAATGCCAAAGTAGAGAAATAATCCATCAAATACTACGAACAACCAAAGTAACGAGGCAGCTCAGAAAGAAAATGAATTATCTCCAGAAAACAAACTTAAAGACGTGGAAATATGTGATTTAAATGACAGAATTCAAGATTGCAGTTCTGAAAAACTCAACAAGATACAAGAAAACTCATGCAGTTTAATGAACTCGGAAATAAAGTTAGCAAACAAAAGGAATACTTTACCAAAGAGATTGAAACATAAAGAACCAAATAGAAATTCTGGAACTGAAGAACTCCATAAAAGAGCTGAGGAATGAAATAGCAAGCGTAGGAAATAGAGCTGACCAAATGAAGGAAAGAATTAGTGATGCCAAAGACAAATCTGGAAATGAAGCAGATGGAAGAAGAGAGAGACTTGAGAGTAGAAAAAAAAAAATGAACTCTACAAGAACTATTTGACACTGTCAGTAAAAGCAATATAAGAATAATGGGTTATACCAGAAGGAAATGAGAGGGAGTGGGGAACAGAGGAGCATATTCAAACAAATAGTTGACAAGAATTTAACAAATCTAAGGAAAGAACTGGATCTTCGAATCCAAAAAGGCCCTCTCCAAGGTACATTATACTAAAACCCAAAAACTAATAACAGAATTCTCAAGGCAGCCGGGGAAAAGATGACGGTAGCCTATAAAGGAAATCTTATTAGATTGAATTTTTAAGCAGAAACTCTACAAGTTAGGAGGTAGTGGAAACAAATATTCAAACTATTGAAAGAGAGAACTTACCAGCCTAGAATAATTTATCCAGCAAAGTTATTCTTTAGATATGAAGGAGAAATAAAGACCTTTCCAGACATACAGAGGCTAAGGGAATTTTCTGCCACGAAGCCTGCATTACAGGAAATAATGAATGGGGTCATTCTATCTGAAACAAAAAAGATAAAAAAATATGAGTAGGATGACTAACACAGAAGCAGGAAATTGCAACCCTCATTTAGAATAGGGTATTATACCTTAAATATTACATAATGGTTAAAGGAGGCAACATTTTTAAAAAGATGACAATAGCTACTGCAGCTTGGAAATGAGCTTACAACATACGTAAGGATAATTTATGACAACAAAAACAAAAGGGAAGGAGGTAAAGTTCTGAATTTACAAAGAAGAATAGAGATTAAGATACATGCGGAAGAGAAAAGACAACTGTGCATATGAAACTTACTTTTACATAAACTTAATGGGAACCATACAAAAAATCCAGAACTGAGACATTTAATGTAAAAAAAAAGAGGACAGAGGGAAAAAATATAGAATACCACAAAACTAAAAGCGCACAAGGGCAAAGAAACAATGGAGACACTGAGCTACTAGAAAACCGAAGATAAAATTGCTATAGGAAAACCTCATATATTAATAATTGTCCTAAATGTAAATGGACTGAACTCACCAATAAAAAGGCACAGAGTAGCAGATTGGATCAAAACACAAAACCCAACCATATGCTGCCGTCAGGAGACATATCTCAGCTGCAAAGAGAAATATAGACTCAAATTGAAAGGATAGAAAACAGTACTTTTAAGCAAATGGCATCTAGAGAAGAGTGGGTGTAGCCCACTTTTACAGATACTTATATCTGCTGAAATAGACTTCAATAAAAAAGGTAACGAAAGACAAAGATGGACACTTCATAATGATAAAGGAGACACTGCATTGAAAAGAGATAACAGTTATCAATATATATGCTCCCAATCAGGGAGCACCAAAATATATAACAACTACTAACAGAACTAAAGAGAGAGACTGACAAAAACATAATTATAGTAGGGGACCTAAATACTCCACTGTCAGCGACAGATAGATAGATCAGAACAAATTCAATAAGGAAATAACCTTAAATGACATATTAGACCAATTGGACATAATCAACGTGTACAAGAGCCTTTCATCCCAAAACACCAAATTATGCATTCTTCTCTAGTGCACATGGAACATACTCAAGGTTAGACCATATGTTGGGACACAATACTAGCCTCAACAAATTCAAGAAGATTAAATCATACTAAGCATATTCTGTGACTACAATGCTTTAAAATTGGAGATACTTAAAAAAGAAAGTGAGTAAAACCACAAATACATGGAGATTAAACAACATGCCACTAAAGAAAAATGAGTTAAAGAAGAAATAAAAAGAGATCAAAAGATATGTAGAAACAAGTGAGAGTGAAAATACAACTTGATCAAAACTTTGGGGATACAGCAAAAGCAGTAATAAGAAAAAAGTTTATATCATTACAAGTCTATCTCAGGAAACAAGAAGTATCCCAAATAAACAGTTACATCTTGAAGAACTAGAAAAGAAAGAACAAATTAAGCCCAAAGTCAGCAGAAGGAAGGAAATAAAAATTAGAGCAGAGTTAAATGAAATTGAGAACAGAAGGACAATAGAAAAAAATTAATGCAACAAAGAACTGGTTCATTGAAAGATCAGTGAAATTGACAACCCCTTGGCTAGACTCACTAAGGAAAAAGAAAAGAAACAAAATCAGAAATGAAAGAGAAGTTATGACAGATACCACTGAAATACAAAGGATCATATAAGAATACTATGAAAGATGATTTGTCACCAAATTCAATAATCTAGAAGAAATGGACAGATTCTTAGAAATCTACAACCTTTCTAGACTGAATCACGAAGAACTAAATCTAAATAGACTGATCAAAATTATGGAAATTGAATCAACCAACAAAAACCTACCAAAAAGTAAGTCTAGGACCAGATGGCTTCACTGGTGAATTCTTGCTAAACATTCAATACCTGTTTTTAAACTCTTCCAAAAAATTGAAGAGGCAATACTTCCTAACTCATTTTATATAAGGCCAACATTACCTTGATACCAAAACCTTGTAAGAATAACACACAAAAAGAAAACTACAGACCAATACCTTTGAAGAATACAGATGCAAAAATTCTAAACAAAATTCTAGCAAAACAACAATACTTTAAAAAAGATTACACATCGCGATCAAGTGGGGTTGGTTCCAGAGGCACAAGGGCGATTCAACATACACAAATCGATTGATGTGATACACCACCAAAACAAAGGATAAAAATTATATGATCATATCAATAGATGCAGAAAAAGCACCTATTTGACAAAATCAAGCATCCATTTAATACATAAACTCTCAGTATTGTGGGAAGAGAGGGAACATACTTCAACATAAAAAAAGGCCATATGTGTCAAACCCACAGCTAACATCATACTTAAAGAGGAAGAGCTGAAAAAATGTTTTCCTTAAGATCAGGAACAAAACAAGAATACCCACTTTTACTACTTTTATTCACATACTATTAGCATTCCTAGCCACAACAATCAGATAAGAAAAAGAAATAAAGGGCATCCAAACTGGAAATGAAGAAGTAAAACAGTCATTATTTCCAGATGACATATTTTACACACACACACACACACACACCCCTAAAGATTCTACCAAAAAACTGTTAGAAAAGATAAATGAATTCAGCAAAGTAGCAGCATCCAAAATTTGTATTCTGAAGTCAGTTGCATTTTTATACAACAAAAATGAACTATCACAAAGAGAAATTAAGCAAATCCATTTTAAAATTGCATCAGAAAAACAAAATAAAATACCTTGGACTAAATTTAACCAAGTAGGTAAAAGATGTGTACTCGGAAAACTATAAGACAATGAGATCAACAAAGAAATCAAAAGATAATGAAGAAAAGTAATCGAAAAAGTAAAAACACTGAGAGGAGTATATACTGCGCTCATGGATAGGAAGTGTTAACATTGTTAAAATGTTCATACTACCTAAAGCAATCTATAGAATTTGATGTTATCCCTATCCGATACCAGTAACATTTTTCACTGAAGTAGAACAAATAATTCTAAAATTTATGTGAAACCACAAAAGACCCTAAACAGCCACAGAAATCTTGAGAAAGAACAAAGTTGGAAGTATCACATTAACTGATATAAAACTATACTACAAGGCTATAATAATCAAAGTGCCTTGGTACTGGCATAAAAACAGACATAGGAATCAATGGAACACAATAGAGAACCCACTCACCTATAAGCCTGTGCCTATATGGTTAATAAATCTATGATAAAGCCAAGAATATACAGTGGTATAAAGACAATCTGTTTAATAAATAGTGTTAGGAAAACTGAGCAGACACATGCAAAAAAATAATACTAGGCCACCTTCTTACACCATGTACAAGGATAAACTCAAAATGGATAAGACCCGAAACCATAAAACTCCTAGAAGAAAACACACACAATAAACTCTATGACATTGCTCTAGAAATTTTTTTTCTGAAATGTTACATTGGTCAAGGGAAACAAAAGAAAAAAATAAATGGGACTACATCGAACTAAAAAGATTTGCACAGCAAAGAAATCCATTAACAAATGAAAAAGACAGCCTACTGAATGGGAGAAGATATTTGCCAGTGATACATCTGATAAGGAGTTAATATCCAAAAGTTATAAATAAGTCATACAACTTACCACAAAAACAAACCATCTCATTAAAATGGTCAGTGGACCTGAATAGACATTTCTCCAAAGAGGACATAGAGATGGTCAGTAGACACATGAAAAGATATGCAACATCACTAATCATCAAAAAATGCAAATTAAACCACAATGAGATATTACCTCACACCTGTCAGAATGGCTATCATCAGTAAATCAACAAAGAATAGGCGTTGGTAAGGATTTGGCAAAAAGGGAACTGGTTGTGCATTGTTGGTAGGATTGAAAATTGGTGCAGCCACTATGGAAACCATTTTGGAGGTTCCTCAAAAAATTAAAAATTGAACTACCTTGTGACCCAGCAATTCCACTTTTAGGTATTTATCCAAAGAAATCCTAAACACCAATTTGAAAAGATATATGCACCTCTAAGCTTATTGCAGCATTATTTCTAATAGTCAAGATGTAGAACCATCCTAATTACCCATCAGTAGGAGATTGGATAAAGAAGATGTGCACACATGTGGGCCCACACATGCACACATGCAATGGAATATTACTTGGCCATAAAAAAGAATGAAATCTTAGCCATTTGGGACAACATGGATAGACCGAGAAGGTATTATGCTAAGTGAAATTAGTCAGACAGAGAAAGGCGAATACCATATGATTTCACTTATATGTGGAATCTGAAAAACAATATATACTAACAAAACTGATTGTTGCCAGATGGGAGGAGATTTGGGGTGCTGGGTGGAAAAGAAGTACAACTGATAGTTACAAAATGGGGCGTGTGTGTGTAAAGTATGGCATAATGAATATAATCAATAATATTGTAATAACTATGTATGGTGCCAGGTGAGTACTAGACTTATTAAAGGATCACTTCGTAAATTGTATAAATGTCTAACCATAACTGCTGCACACCTGAAACTAATATAAAATAGTAGGAAATGTTAACTGTAATTGAAAAAAAAAAAAAAGTCCTCACCCACTCCAGGGTATAACATCTGAATTACTTTTCTGTCACAGTTTAAGAAGGTGAGTCTTGGCAGGTAATCTTCCGAGCTAGTAAAATTAATATAAATCACCATAGTTCACAAAGTGTGCTCAATTTGGTAAACTTCACAGTTGCATTCTGTTTTTGCAAAACTATCACATTTACATAAGTAGATTTTTTTCCAATTAGAATTACAGAAGGTTAGTCTGGTCTCAAAACTGTCAATTCAAAATGATTTTATATTTCTCTAATTTAAAATACACCTTTATATATGATTATGCTGCGGAAGATGATGAAAGTGAAGCCATATTAAAATAGAGCCAGAGTAGCCGTTTCAGAACTGCCCTGCATGTCTTCTTTTCCTTATCTTCTGAGAAGTCACTAAGAACTAGAATATCCTCTTTGTAAGGACTGATGAAATTGGACTTTTCCAACGACTGAATTGCTAACTTTCAGTGAGGTACATGTGTAGCCTTTAGCTTGATGACTGAATCTCAAGCCATTCTATGAAATACAAACCTAAACTTACCTCGTCTAGTACTAATGAACTCCTCTTTAGTACAGCTTACCTCATCTTCCTCTCTTTTTTCCATAATAACTTTCTGACTCTTTCCTTGTTAGGGTGGCAGGACACTATTTGGGCTTCTGCCTGAATCTGTACTTCCTAATTTGCAATTCTTTTGATACCAAATTAAGCCTTTTGTTCGATTATCACCTCCTAGATTTTTATGTTGATGGTGCCCTATGTCTCTAACATTACAAATCTCAATAGAAATCTACAAAGAAAAAAAGAAATCATTGATGGTTAATAAATACTTTTCAGTCACCATTTTGCCTTATAGAAGAGAATCCCTTTGGATACAAATAAACTTTGTTTCCAAATTAGGTTAAAAAAGTAGAGGACTTTAAAAGGTGGCTTATTAGCCTTAGGTAAGACTTTAAAGTTTTTAAATCTTCTGGCACATTTAAAATACAGCATGATTAATTAAACTTAGATGGCAGTTAACTTTAAAAAATTACCTGTGTTTCTAATCCTCTCCTTTTTTTATTAAGTTTATTGGGTAACATTGGTTAATATGGTTATATAATTTTCAGGTGGACATTATAATTTGACATCTGTATATTCTATTGTGTGTTTACCACCCAAAGTCCAGTTTCCTTCAGCTACCATATATTTGATCCCCTCTATCCACTTCACCCTTCCCCTACCCCCGTATATTTGACCCTCTTTAACCGTCTACCTACCCGCTCCTCTCCCACCCCTCTACCCTCTGGTAAGTAACCACTAGTCTATAGTCCGTGTCCATGAGTCTCTGTTTGTTTGTCCTGTTCATTTGTCGCTTTTAGGATTCTATCCCACATATAAGTAATACCATGTTGTTTTCATCTTTTTCTGTCTGGCTTATTTCGCTTAGCATGATTATCTCAAGGTCCATCCATGTTGTCGCAAATAGCAGTATTTCATTTCTTCTTATGGCTGAGTAATATTCCATTGTATATATGTACCCCAGCTTCTATATTCAGTCATCTATTGTAGGACACTTCAGTTGCATCCATTTCCTGGCCACTGTGATTAATGCTGCTATGAATATCAGTGTGCAAATATTGTTTTAGATATATGCTTTTAGGTCTTTAGGATAAATACCCAGTAGAGGGATTGCTGGATCATATGGTAGATGAATTCTTAGTTTTTTGAGGAACCTCCATACTGTTTTCCATAGTGGCTGTACTAATTTGCAGTCTACCAGCAGTGTATGAGGGTTCCTTTTTCTCTGCATTCTCTCCAACATGTGTTACTAGTTGTCCTGTTGATTATAGCTGTTCTAACAGATGTGAGATGATATCTCATTGTGGTTTTGATTTGCATTTCCCTAATACCTAGTGGTGATGAGCATCTTTTTATATGTTTGTTGACCATTTCTGTGTCTTCTTGGGAGAAGTGTCTGTTCCGTTCCTCTGCCCATTTTTAATTGGATTGTTTTAGGCAATTTTTGTTGTTGTTATTGAGTTGTATGAGTTCTTTGTATATTTTAGATATTAGGCCCTTATCAGAGGCATTACTTACAAATATATTTTCCCATTCAGATGATTGCCTCTTTACCTTGCCGATGTTTTCTTTTGCTGTGCAAAAGCTTTTTAGTTTGATGTAATCTCATTCGTTTATTTTTGCTTTTACTTCCTTGCCTTTGAGGTCAAATTCATAAAATCCTCTTTAAGTCCAAGATCCATGAGTTTAGTCCTTATGTTCTCTTCTATGCTTTTTATTGTTTCAGGCCTTATATTCAGATCTTTAATCCATTTTGAGTTAATTTTGGTTTGTGGTGATAGACAACAGTCTAGTTTCATTCTTTTGCAAGTGGCTTTCTAGTTTTCTCAGCACTATTAATTGAAGAGGCTTTCTTTTCTCCACTGTATATTTTTGGCACTTTTAACGAAAATTATTTGCGCATATAAACATGGGTTAACTTCTGGACTCTCGATTCTATTCCACTGGTCGGTCTGTCTGTTTCTCTGCCAATACCATGCTGTTTTGATTACTGTCACTTTGTAGCAGAGTAATGCCTCCAGCCTTGTTCTTTTTTTCTCAGGATGGCTTTGGCGATTTGGGGTCTTTTGTGCTTCCATACAAATCTGATGATTTTTTGTTCTTTTTCTTTAAAAAATGCTAGTGGGATTTTGATGTGGATGGCATTAAATCTGTATAATGCTTTAGATAATAAGGTCATTTTAACGATGTTGATTCTTCCAATCCAAGAACACAGAATATCTTCCCATTTCTTTGTATCTTTTTCTGTTTCTTTTAAGAAGGTCTTATAGTTTTCATCGTACAGGTCCTACACATGTATCATTAGATTTATTCCTAGGTGTTTTATTCTTTTCGTTGCAATTGCAAAAGGATTTATTTTTTTCCACTTTGTTTTCTAACAGTGCATTATTAGAGTATAGGAACGCTATGGATTTTTGAACGTTGATTTTATATCCAGAAACTTTACTGTATTTGCTTATTATTTCTATTAATGTCCTTGCGGAGTCTTTAGGGTTTTCTATATAGAGAATTGTCATCTGCAAATAGTGACAGTTTGATTTCTTCACTTCCTATTTGGATGCCTTTTATATCTTTCTCTTGACCGATTGCACTCACTAGGACCTCCAGTGTTATATTGAATAACAGTGGTGAGAGTAGACAGCCTTGTCTAGTTCCTGATCTTAAGGGGTTTTTAGTTTTCACCATTA
Source organism: Pteropus vampyrus (assembly GCF_000151845.1). Classification (NCBI taxonomy): domain Eukaryota; kingdom Metazoa; phylum Chordata; class Mammalia; order Chiroptera; family Pteropodidae; genus Pteropus; species Pteropus vampyrus. The sequence continues at coordinate 2,493,761 of NW_011889130.1, read as the reverse complement.
AGTATAATGTTAGCTGAGGGTTTGTCATATATGGCCTTTATTATGTTAATGTACTTTCCTTCTATACCAATTTTGTTAAGTCTTTTGATCATAAATGGATACTGAATCTTGTCAAATGCTTTTTCTGCATCTGTTGATATGATTCTTATTAATTTGTTTATGTGATGTATCACATTAATCAATTTGCGTATGCTGAACCATCCCTATGCCTCTGGGATGAAGCCCACTTGATCATGGTGTATAATCTTTTTATTTTATTATTTTATTTTATTTTTTTAAATAATCTTTTTGTTATGTTGCTGTATTCAGTTTGCTAGTATCTTATTTAGGATTTTTGCATCTGTGATCATGAGAGATATTAGTCTTTAGTTTTCTTTTTTTGTGTTATCTTTACAAGGTTTTAGTATTAGGGTAATGTTGGCTTCATACTGAGTTAGGAAGTTTTGCCTCTTCTTTGCTTTTTTGGAAGAGTTTGAGGAGAATTGGTATTAAATCTTCTTTAAATGTTTGGTAGAATTCATTGATGGAGCCATCTGGTCCTGGACTTTTGCTTTTTGTTAAGTTTTTGGTGATTGTTTCAGTTTCCATACTACTAATTGGTCTATTTAGATTTTCCAGTTCTTGATTCAGTCTAGGAAGGTTGTATCTCTCTAAGTACTGGTCCATTTCTTCTATGTTAAATTTGGTGTTATACACATTTTCATAGTATTCTTGTATGATCCTTTGTATTTCTGTGGTGTCTGTTGTAATTTCTCCTCTTTCATCCCTGATTTTGTTTGTTTGTGTCCTTTCTCTCTTTTCCTTAGTGAGTCTAGCCAGGAGTTTGTCAATTTTATTAACCTCAAAGAACCAGCTCTTTGTTGCATTTATTTTTTCTATTTTTTTTGTTTGTTTATTTGTTTGTTTCCTTTCAGTTTCATTTAATTCTGCTCCAATTTTTATTATTTCTTTCCTACTGCTGATTTTAGGCTTCATTTGTTCTTTATTTTCTAGTTTTTTAAGATGAAGCATTAGGTTATTTGGGCTCATTCTTGTTTTTTTGAGATAGGCCTGTAATGACATGAACTTTTATTACTGCTTTTGCCATATCCCAAAAGTTTTAATATGTTGTACTGTCATTATCATTCATTTCTATATATCTCTTGAAATCTCGTTTTATTTCTTCTCTGACTCAGTCATTCTTCAGTAGCCTGTTGTTTAATTTCCATGTATTTGTGGTTCTTCCTGCTTTCTTTTTGTGGTTGATCTCCAGTTTCAAAGCATTATGATCGGAGAATATGCGTGGTATGATTTCAACCTTCTTATATTTGTTGAGGCCATCTCTATGTCCCAGTATGCGGTCAGTCCTTGAGAATGTTCCATGTACAAGAAAAGAATGTATAAGCAGCTGTATAAGTTTTGGGATGGAAGGCTCTGTAAATGTCAATTATGTCCAGTTGGTTTAATATGTCCTTTAAGGATGCTATTTCTTCATTGATTTTCTGTATGGATGATCTGTCCATATCCAACAGTGGGGTATTTAAGTCCTCTACTATGATAGTGTTTTGGTCTGTTTCTTCCTTTAGTCTGTTAGTAATTGCTTTACATATTTCTTGGCTCCCTGTTTGGGTTAATAAATGTTAGATGTTAATAAATGTTATGGCTTCTTGGTGCATGATTCTCTTTATCATTATGAAGTGTCCCTCAGTATCTTTCTTTACATTTTTATTTCAAAGTCTATTTCTTCTGATATTAGTACCACTACTCCTGCTTTTCTCTGACTGCCATTGGCTTGAAATATCATTTTCTACCCTTTTACTTTTAGACTATATTTGTCTCTGGAACTGAGGTGTGTCTCCTGGAGACAGCATATGATTGGGTTTTATTTTTTGGTCCATTCTTCATCTCTGCCTTTTTATTTGTGAGTTCAGTCTGTTTGCATTTAGGGCGATCATTGAAATATGAGGTGTTTCTATAACCATTTTATCTTTTGCTTTCTGGTAGCTTCTTGTTTCCACTGCTTCCTTGTCCTTGTGTTCCTGGGGGTTTTTTTGTTTTGTTTTAGGTTTTGTGAAATTTCCTTCTGGTCCTTCTTATTTTTGTATACTTCAGTTCTGAATCTTTGGCGTGTGGTTACCATTACAGATATAGTGAGGATAGTAACATATGTATATATTCCATTTTCTTCTGTACATGCCTTATCTCCACTTCCCTTTGCAAATTTGGATCTTTGAATCCTTCCCTTTTCTGTTTTGTCTCAATTTGTCCCTTTGTATGCTGAATGTTCATTACTATCTTGCCATAGCAAATCTCTTCTTATTCTTTAAACTTACAATACCTTATTCTTACTAAGGGTCGCATTCCTCTGCTTCTGTTTGCCTGCTAGTTTCCTTAGTCCTAGTTATGTTTTTTGGGGTTTTTTTTTCCATTTTGTTTTAGGTGAGCTGACCCCTTTCAGTGTTTCCTGTAGTGCAAGCCTCATAGTGGAGAATTCCCTCAATTTTTGTATGTCTGGAAAGGTCTTTATTTCTCCTTCATGTCTAAGGAAGAGCTTAGCTGGATGCATTATTCTTGGCTAGTAGTTCCTTTCATTTAATAGTTTGAATATTTTATTCCACTCCTTTCTTGCTTGTCAGGTTTGTGCTGAGAAGGCCGACGATAATCTAATGGGTTTTTCTTTATAGGTTACCATCTTTTCTGTGGCTGCTCTGAGAATTCTGTCTTTTTCATTGATTTTTGATAACTTTAATAAAACGTGTCTTGGAGAAGACCTTTTTTGGGTTGAGATCATTGAGATTTGGGGAATTCTCATCAACTATTTGTCCGAAAATGCTTTCTAATCCCCGCTCCTTTTCCTCTCATTCGAGAATTCCCATTATTCTTATGTTTCCTTTCCTGATAGTATCAGGTAGTTCTCGTATTTCTCTTTCATTATTTTTTTTCTTCAGTCTCTCTTTTTCCTTCTGATTTATTTCTAGATATCTGTCTTTGATATCACTCATCCTTTCCTCCATTTGGTTGACTCTATTTCCCAAGCTTGCTATTTCACTTTCAACTCTTTCAATGTTTTCTTCATCTCCAGAAGTCCTATATGGTTCTGTTTGAGAGTTTCAATCTCCTTGCTAATAAACTCATTCTGCTAATCTAGTTGTTTTTTAAATTATTGGAATTGTTGATATGAATTATTTTGGATCTCACTGAGTTTTTTCCGAAGTACCATCCTGAATTCTCTTTAAGTTGCATATTTCTATGTCCTTGAACTTATTTTCTGGAGATTTTTCTCTTTCTTTCTGAACTACCTTGTCACCATGATTGTTCATGGTGTTTATGGACTTTTTCTCCTCCTGGGCATTAATGGAAGTGTATTCTGCTTTTTTTCCAGAAAGAAGATCTTTTATATAAAGGTCTCTCTTCAGCCTACTGCTAACAAGGTGTTTTTCTTTTTGTTTCTAGTAGGTGACATCTTAGCCTCTTGGATCCCTGCTTTGTATAAAGATTTAATAATGCCTTTTTTTTTCTTATAAACATTCAATGACATTTGCTACCTTCAGATTCAGTTCCTGTCAGTGTTAGCGATAGTTTCGGTAGCATTTGCTCAGATTCCCCTGGGACTCCACAGTGTTAGGTTTTGGAGGATATGGGGAGAAGTGCCCTCTGGGTTAGAGAATGGGAGCTGTGGCACATCCTGGCATTTTGCAACCCCAAGCTGGTAATAATCAGCTGTTGCTTCTCTGCTTTCTGCCCTGATCCATGGGCAGTGCTGCTGTGTGGAGTTCACAGCTCTCTCAGGCAGGGCTGTTCAGGGGACCCACCACCCCTTTCCACACCTTCTCTCCTCCTCCTCCTCCTGCAGGGAGCTCATGTTGCCAGAGGCTGCTTCTTTGTTTCTCCCTGTCTACCACCCAACTCTCACAGTTCTGACATGTGGTATTCACACGTGCATATGTGAAGGTCAGGTGTTTCTTGTTGAAATTTAGATGTTCAGCTTGTTGTTATTTCAAGGGGAGAGATCTGGAGACATCTCTTACTCCATCATGCTCTTGACGTCACTCCCAGATGGTTTTGTCAGTTATTTTTTTAAAGTGATGAGCAAATGTTATTGTATTTTATGTTTAAAATAGTCTTTCCCAAGAGTAAAGGTGATATTTACCTCGAGTTTTTTTATATAGAAAGATGTTAAAAATGAAAGCTTTCATCTTATATGAGATATTTAATATACCTTTTATAATTAGGTTACTTTATTATGTTAGCAGTTACCAACTTTTATAAATTATATACTTTATTTAATTTTTTTGAACTTAGGATAAGTTAGAATAGAATATTGCTGTTTTATTTACAGCTGCTTTATTTTATGAAGTATTTTAATCCTTAGCTTTAAAAAAATTTATTGACTTGTTTTACTTATGTCTCTGATAAAATTTCATTGTTTTCTTCTCTCGGAAAATATAAAAGTTTTTAAAAGCAGAGGTTGAAAAATTTTGCAGGAACTGCCTGCATCATGGCTTTTTTACCCAGAAATGGCCTCTCATACTGCCAGAAATTCCATTAGATCTATTTAATTTAATGTGCAACTCAAGAAGTGCATATGTTGACATTTATAAATGGATATGGTTTTACCACATTAAGGAGGTCATCTCTTATTCCTAGACTGAATCAGCTGCACAAGTGAATGCATGCTTCCATCATTTTGAGTGTAGAATTGTTTAGAGGAGGTCAGAGATCGGGAGTATGAGGATGGAGCTGGGGGCAACGAATCAGCACTGGAGCCCCTTAGACATCATGAGGGCAGCTCTCGAGTTGCTGGCACTCCCCCAACCCTCTGTTTCCCACTGGCAGAAGCTATGAGGAAGCCTATGGACAAGGAGTGTCTGAATAATATCTGTAGGCTCTCAGCCTTGATGTGACAGAGTGTAGAAGGGAGAATGTGAGGCTGAGAAACAATGGATATATAACTGTCACTCCTAGGATCAGAGAAATATTTTTAAAAATATACTGACTTTTGTATCTTGCTCTTTCACCACATTTTTGTGATATATGTGACAAATTATTCAACAATTCTAATATTGATTTGTATTCCTTTTTCCTTAAAGAACATTTCTATATTTTTGTATCTATGAAATTTGTTATTTTGGGAAATTTTTTTCTGAGAACATGAATGATTTTCCATCATCAAAGATATTTTGTGTCCTTCATTTCCTTTTTTATTTTTCTAGTACAAGCAAGTAGAGGTAAATACCAGTAGCTGAGATGAGAAACTTTCTAAACCTTAAAAATAATGTTGTTAGAGGAAAAGTTGGAAATAATTTCTATGAATGCATTTTCATTTTTTTTTTAAAAGCTTGTAGAGATGAACTGTTTTGTTACCACCTGTCTAAAGGTAGGAGACAGTTGCTCCATTAAGATATTATCCTGCCTCCCTTTTTTTTAATTCACAGGACCTTAGTTGCATAGAATTAATCATAACTCTTTATTCATGATATGTAGATACCATTATGTTTTATCCTACTTATTTTATTTTAAAAAATTATTTCTGTAACATTTTTAATGATGTGTTGAATACCTGTGAACCCATACGTAACCCAAGAAGTAGAACATTGACAACAATTTACAGATCTATATCCTCTGCCTATCTCTTACCCTTCTTCCTCCACAAAGGTAACCGCAATTCTGAATTTTGTATTTATCATTTACTTCATTATTTTCTAGTTTTATCTCATTGTTATATATATAAACACATACATAAATCTGAATGACATTTAATCTTGGTTATTTTTGAACTTTATAAAAAGGATATCATGTATAATGCTTATGTTGTCTTCTGGGGCATACTTTTTTCCTATTGTGCAATTTAACACAACTTATTTTTCTGTTCTGTTGGTGGACATTTTAAGTCGTTTCGAATTTTTTCATTGTTTACCAATGCTTCTATAAACGTTCTTGTACATGTGTTTTGGTGTTTGTGTGCTTCATTTTCTTTTGTAGTTGAACATTGCTGGATCATAGGTATGCAAATATTGAGTTTAACCAGATTTTGCTAAGTTTTTTTCAAAGTGATTATACTAATTGAGATTCCCACCAGCAATGTATGAGAGATCCTGTAATGTAGGTTCTATCTAAAATTTGAGTTTAGAGAACACTTCTTTGTCAGATGTATTTAGTGTATTTGAATTCAGTTGCAATATTATTCTTTGTACCACAGCTCTAAGTTGTTTTTTTTTTTTTATCTTTTTCGGCATTGATTGTTATGTTATGGTAATGTTTTCTTCTATTAAAAGTTTTCTACTCTATTACTGTCATTTTTTGTGATTACCATGGCATTACATGTAAACTTATTAAAGTCTAATATTAATTAGTGTAACTTCATCCAGGATAAATTAGCATAAATGAATTTAAACATTTTGAAATTTAAAATATAAAATTTAAAACTTATATTTACCTAATTTATGCTTCCATTGTTAAGTATTTTAATATTGTACAATTGAAAGTAAAACCTACAAGGCACATTATTTTTGTTTTGTAGCATCACCGTTCATTTATATTTACCGTTTTCTTTGCTCTTTATTTTATTTTGACTCTCGGATCTTATATCTGGATAATCTTTCTTCCTCCAAAAATATCTTTTCTGTTTTATTAATTGGAATTTGTAAGTTAGTAAACTTGTTTTGCTAGTTCAAAAAATGTATATATTTGCATTTGTCCTCAACGGACATTTTAACTGAATATAGAATTTTACCTTGGCATTTTGTTTGGTTTCCTCATTAGATAGATTATAAGATAGTATGCTCCTTGTTTGAGTTCCATCATTACTGTTACAGGACCATCTGTTAGTCTAACTGTTCTTCCTTTGAAGGCAATCTGTATTCTTCTGGCTGCTTTTTAAGAATTTTTCTTTGATTTTTCTGCAGTTTTAATTTGATTGCGAGTGTGGATTTCTTTTTATACTGCTTAGAATTTGTTAGGCTACTTCTAATTTTTACACTGAAGTATAACATTGGTTCTAGTACATTCTCAGCCATTGGCTCCTAAAATATTGTCTCTTTCTCATTCTCATTATAGGACAAGTTTAATTGACCTTGCGTCAGACTTCATTAATTGGATCCTCTTTGTCTCTTACCTTCCTCTTTCATATATATTTTACCGTTCATCTTTCTGTGCTACATTCTGGATAACATCTTTTGACCTTCTTTTGAGTTCAGTAATTCTCTGTTCAGCTGTGTCTAATCTCCTTAAACATATTCATTGAGTTCATAATTTAATACATTTTTTCTATTCTAGGATTTTTTTAATCTGTGTTACTTTTTACAATTTCTAGTTTTTACAAAAGTTTTAAAAAACTTTTTACAAAAGTTTAAAGCTTATTTTCTATATTTTGATACATAGTGATTATATTTATTTTAAAGCCTATGTTGAGTAATTCCAAAATATGAAGTCTTTGAGAGACTCTTTCTGTTTGTGTTTTTATTTATTGCTATTTTTCGCTCACGATGTCTTATTTCCTTTTGTATCTGATTACCTTTGATTATGTGCTGGTCATTATATTTGAAAAAAATATGTGTATGGTTGATTTGAAGCCTAGATGATGGCCTTTTCAGCAGTGATTTTAGATTTCTTTTTTTCTTTTTTCTTTCTTTTAAGCATATGGAGGAGGTGCTACCAGTCTGGAATCACAGTAATCCAAATTTAAGACTTGACCTTTCCTGGGCTACCTAGGTGACATAAAACTGGGTTGCAGGTCCCTACCTGGGTTTGCTTTTGGTACCTGCTTAAACTATTTTTGCTGCAAATACTTTTGTAGCAAAAGCAACTGAGTGCCAGGAGTATCTTTTTAGGTTCTTGCCTTATTTAGATTTCTGTGTCACTATCTTTTCATACTTTTAGGGTATTTTTCATATTCCATTGATACTTAAGATTTTTTCATAGCATGATTCCATCTTATTTACCTAGCCTGTCACTAAACAGAGGCAGAAATCTTTCCCTTCAATTTGCTTTTGAATTTGCCTTGATGTTTGTTTGCTTTTTTGTAGGTTCTACATGAAACGTTTCCTCAACACACATTCCTCATGAACGGTCTCATTCAAGGTGTAAAGGTAAGAACAGTTTTTATATGGTTCATTGTGAACGAAACCAGGAATCCTTAGTCGTTTAACTCTGGAAGTTTAAATGGGATTTAGGAAAAACGATTACTATTTGTTCTGGAGATCTAACTCAATTTTTAGCTGGATTTCAGAGTCAAAATAAAATATAACCCACATCCATAAGGCATAAAATGATTTACTGGGGAAAGCAGTATTTTGTTTTTACTAATATGTAGATAGCAATTTCTAAAGGATTTAGTTTTTTGAACTTTTAGTTGCTCTACCTATCAACAGAATAAAATGGACAAATGTTACTATCTTCTTTTGAACTATACTTTGAGATTGAAGAAGGAAACATCAAGATTTAGTTGGGTATGTAGTCTTTTGGCAAGGCTGGTATTTTAGTCACAAGTTTCTGAGTTCTCAACCCCTTAATTTATTGTTTAAATTTCAATGTGATATTTATCAGAAAAGCTTATAAATATATATTTTTAATTTAAATATATTAAAATACAATGTTATGTCCCATCCCACATTAAGTATACTGATATAGTGTCTAATATGTCCTTTCCAGCTTAGATAATATCAATCTCTACATAATTTTACTTTGTGCTAAACAGCACATTTAAAATTAAAATTATGTCCTAATAATTTGCCGAATTGGATTCACAGTTTTGAGCAGCATAATTGTTATGAATACCATTTATTCTTTGCCTGTTGTCAAAAAGAATTTGATAATATTTACAACAACATAAATAAAACAAGGCAATTTAAATAAAGACCGAAACAAGAATTTTTTAATAGTCACTGAAAGCAAGAGGAATATTATCAAGAATCTGGTGTGTGGTTGTTTAAGCACCAGTTTATGAGCAGTATTGATAAAAATGAAAACTAAAGGCAGAAGAGTGAGCGCTGATAAAAAATATATGTTTATCCTTACAATAGATTCTTGAGGAAGTTACTCAGTTCTTTTGTCTTGTGGCTAGCTAATAAAATGTTTTAGTCTGGTTCTGCAAAATAAAACCAACTAGGTCTATATTCTAAAGCTGAGCAGCATGCTACACTTTACACTTTCACTAAGAGACAGTCACAATGGTATTCTTTAAAAAAAAGAAAAAAGGTTTTGGTTTTATTCAAGGGCTTGGACAAAGACTTATTCAGCTTCAATGACTCTTGAACTTCAACTTATTGAACTTTAATAAGGACTTATGTACTTTATTAATTGGTTATTGTATATTGATAGAACCCTACAGCAAAGCCTAGCTCTATTAAGATATCTTAATATGCATGCGAGCACAGTAGAATGAATATGGCTTTAAATTGCTTTAGCTTTAAATCTCTGCTCTATACTTTATTAACTATGTTACCTTAGTCTTATAATTTAACCTCCCTAACCTCAGTTTTATTATTCATGAAATGAGGAAGACAAAAGATCTTTCCAGTAGGGTGGTGAATATGAGGATTAAATTAGCTAGTATATGTATAGCTATTAGCAAAGTACTTGCATGTGCTAAATACTCAATAAATGTTGCAAAGAAAAGTATGTAAAAACCAAAAACTGTTAGAAGGAAATCTTGAAAACCATTTTTCATACTAGTTGGGGGAAAGATTTTCTTTTTTTAGAACAAGAATTCATAAAGGAAAAGGTTGAGTCATTTACATATTTTAACTTTGGTAAGTCAAAACCATCATCAGAATTAAAAGACAAATAACAAAACATTTTTCAACATACATAAAAGAAGAAAGAATACATAAAAACATTCTTAGAATAAAACTATTGGAAAGTGCCTGTATCCCAGAAGGGCAAAGAAGGACGTAAACTGGCAATCTACAGATGTCAGTGTAAAAATAAATTTATCACTCGTAAGTAATGAATAACAAGTTAAATGAGATAATATTTTTACATACAAATTGGTTAAAAAGTTTAAACTGACCAGGACCAGTTCAGTGTGTGTAAATTGGGTCCCCTCCATGCAGTGTTGATGAGAGGATAAATTGTTAATAGCTTTAACAAAAGGCAGTATTTTAAGATCCTTAAAAATATTCACATATTTTAACAAAGTAATTCCATTTCTAGAAAATCGTTCTAATCAAGTATAGTTATTTAGAGATTCAGGTAATAGGCTATTTGTAAATAGACACATGAAAATAATTAAAATACCTTAAAATTGAAAGAATAAATAAGTTGTGGTACAGCCATACAATGTAAAACAGACATATAAAGAACACAGTTTTGAAGAATACCATATAAAAGGATGTAAAACTATATGGTACAATTTCAGTTTTATGTGGCCCAAAATACATGTATATTAGCAGAGAGAAAAAGTTGAAAAGGAATCACCTGAAGTTTGAAAATGTGTGGTTTTATGAATGACTTTTAGTTTTCTTTTTTCATCTTTTGTTCATCTTTGTAGATTTTCTACAGTTAACTCTTACTTTGTAAGTTTACTATTCCAATGCATGGAAGAGAAGGTTTAGATTTGAGGTGAGCATCAGTAAAGGATACAAGAGTAGAACAGTTCTGCAAATTCTTCTGTTTTAGTTTGGAGTGTTTTGTTTTTCAGTAGCTTTATTGCTATAATTCACATACTATCCAAGTCACCCAGCTTTGATTCATCAGTACACAATCAACTTTAGAGCATTTCATCACCCTCAAAAGAAATCCTGTACCCATTCGCAGTCACTCCTTGTTTCCCCCCAATCTCTTTAGCCTTAGATAGCACAAATTTACTTCTCTATTATTTGCCTCTTCTGGACATTTTATACAAATGGAATCCTACAGTGTAATGTCTTTTAGGACTGGCTTCTTTCACTTAGCACAGTATTTTCAAGGTTTACCTGCATTGTAGCACATATTAGTACTTCATTCTTTTTATGGCAAAATACTATTCCATTGTATATCACAGTTTATCTATTCATTAGTTGATAGATATTCAGGTTGTTTCCAATTTTTGGCTACTGTGAATAATGCTGCTGTGAACATTTGTATACAAGTTTTCATGTGGACATGTTTTCACTTCATCCTTCATAAATACCTAGGAGTGCAACTGCTGGGTCATATGGTAACTTTGTTTTTCTTAATTATGTTTTCAAATTGACTTATTTCTTAACCTTATTTCTGACAAGTAATATATGTTCCTTATCTCCTAGGCTTCTGCAAAATGGGTGGCTCAAGCCTTGGACAACAATTTCTTTTATCTCTACACTCCCTTGACGATATTGTGAGAATTATTACTTTCAGCTCTCTAATATATATCTTCCTAGACCTTGGCCCAGAACTCCATACTTATATATCCAGTTGCCTAATTGACATCTCTTTCTATGACTGAATAGCATCTCAAAGTTAACATCTCCAAAACTAAACTCTGGTTCTTCCCCTCCAGCCTTACCAACTCAGAAGTCTTCCTCATTTCAATTACTGGTCATGCCATCTTGCTCAGATCAAATCCCTGGGGTCAGTCTTGACTCCTTTCTCTCTCATATCCCAAACCAAATCCATCAGCAAATTCTGTGGTTCTACCTTCAAACTAGATCTATAATCAAAACACTACCTAGTCCCCTTTCAGGAGAGCTCTTGATAAAATGTAAGCCAGCTTGTGGCTTTCTTCTTAACCAATCCTGCTTTATTTTCTGGCAGCATTCATATTCTCTCCTCCACTCCCTGCTCACTTCACTTCAGTTACAACTTCATCAACCTCTGCTTGTCGAGGGCTTTGCAGGTACTGCTTTTCTACTTAGATTTCTTTCTGCTAGTTATTGACAGGCCTCACTCCCTAACTCTCAGTGTTTAGCCCAGATGTCATTTTTTTGTGAGGCCTTATTGACTGGTGTCTTGAATAATGTATCCTGTTCTCATCACTCCCATTTCCCCTTCTCTGCTTTGTTCTTCTCCAAAACATTATCATCTCACTTCTGACATGCCGTATATTTTGCTTTATCTTTATCATGTTTTTATGTGTCCTCCTCGCCCCTCTTCTTTTAGACTGGCACTTTCTTGAATGTGTTGAATTTATTTGCCTTGCTCACTACTTTTCCCAGCACTTATAATAGTTTTGACACTTGATAGGTGCTCACTAAATCTTGTCAAATTCACATTTCTTTCCAGTCTTTTTTGTGCGTTTTTAAAAATATTTTTTATTTTTCAATTATAGTTGGCATATAATATTAGTTTCAGGTGTACAACATAGTGGTTACACATTTATACAACTTACAAATTGATCACTCCAATAAATCTAGTACCCATCTGACACTGTACATAGTAACAATATTATTAACTATATTCCTTATGCTATACTTTACATTCCCATGACTATTGTGTGCTACCAATTTGTACTTCTTAATACCTTCCTCTTTTTCAGCCATCCCCCAACCCTGCCCCATCTGGCAACCCTTAAAATTGTCTCTGTATGAGTTTGTTTCTGTTTTATTTATTTTATTTCTTAGATTCCACATGTAAGCGAAATCATATGGCATTTGTCTTTGTCTGATTTACATCACTCAGCACCGTACCCTCCGTTTTGTTGAAGATGGCAAGATTTCATTCTTTTATTTATTATTTATTTTTATGGCTGAGTAATATTCCATTGTATATCTTGGCAATTATAAGTAATGCTGCAATGAACATATGGATGCACACGTCCCTTCAAAGTAGTATTTTGAGTTTCTTCAGATAAATAGTAAGAAGTGGGAGTACTGGGTCCTTCTTTGTCCCTTGTTATAACCTTTGTTTTAAAGTCATTTATGTCTACTATAAGTATTGCAACCCCAGATTTTTTTTCATTTCCATTTTCATGAAATATCTTTTTCCATCCCTTTAGTTTCGGTCTGGTGTCTTTTGATATGAACTGAGTCTCTTGTAGGCTGCGTATGTACAGGTTTTCCTTTCTTATCTATTCAGCCACCCTATCTTTTGATTAGAGCATTTAATTCTTTTTCATTTGAAGTACTTGTTGATAGATCTGTAGTTATTGCCATTCTTTATTTATATTTTTGGTACATATTGTTTCCTTCTTAAAGAAATCCCTCCAACATTTTTTGTAATACTGGTTTAGTGATGATGAACTCCTTTAGCTTTTTCTGTCTGGAAAGCTCTTTATCTGTCCTTAAATTCTAAATGATAGCTTTGCTTGGTTGTAGGTTCTTGCTTTTCATCACTTTGAATATTTTGTGCTAAGCCCTTCTGGCCTGCAGAATTTCTGTTGAGCAATCAGCTGATAGTCTTATGGGAGTTCCCTTGTGGGTAACTGTTTTTCTTTTACTGCTTTTAAGATTCTCTCTTTGTCTTTAACCTTTGGCATTTTAATGATGTGCCTTGATATGGGCCTCTTTGAGTTCATCTTGTTTGGAACTCTTCTGGATTTGTGGGCTTGTATGTCTGTTTCCTTCATCAGGTTAGGGAAGTTTTCCATCATTATAAATCTTCAAATGGGTTTTCAATTTCTTTCTCTTTTCTCCTTCTGGTACCGCTATGATGCAAATGTTATTATGCTTGATGTTGTCCCAGAGGCCCCTTAAACTGTCCTCATTTTTTTGGATTATTTTTGCTTGTTGCTGTTCTGATTGGGTGTCTTCCACCATCCCATCCTCTAAATCACCTATTTCATCTTTCACTTCATACAATCTGTTGATTCCCCCTAAGGTATTCTTCATTTTAGTTATTGTATTCTTCATTTCTGACTGGTTCCCTTTTATGTTTTCCATCTCCATTTTTATGTTTTCTATCTCTTTTTTAAAGTTCCCCCTCAGTTCATCAACTCTTCCCCTAAGTTCATTTAGTAACCTTATAACCAAAGTTTTGCACTCTGCATCTGGTAGACTGCTTGTCTCCATTTTGTTTAGTTCTTTTTCTGGAGCTCTGTTCTGTTCTTTCACGTGGGACATGTTTCTTTGTCTCCTCATTCGGACTGCCTCCCTGTGTTTGTTTCTCCATATTGTGTAGGGTTTCAAAGTCTCCTGGTCTTAGTAAAGTGGCTTTATGTACTAGGTGTCCTGTGGGGCCCAGTGGCACAATCTTCCCTGGTCACCTGAGTGAGGTGCTCAAGGTGTGTCCCTCGTATGGGCTGTGTGTGCCCTCCCGATGTAGGTGCCCTTTGGTTGCTGTTTGCGCTTTGATGATAGCGATTGACCTTCAGGCTGATTGGTTGTGAGAACTGGCTGGGGAGGGGCCAACCCGTCAGAGCAAGATTCACTTTAGCTGGGCTCTGGTGGAAGCAGGCCACTGGATGTGCCAGCCCAATGGCCTTTTGGAAGGGGCCCAGCTACAGGCCAAGTTCAGCTGTAGCCTGTACACTTCCATGGCCTGCTCAGAGTCACCAAGCAATTCACAGATGGCTACTACCCATACTGGGCTTAGAGGTGCCTTGAGAGGCCAGCTTCTGCTAGTACTGAGCTTGGGGCTGCTCAGCAAGAGATACAAGGCATGTCATGGGGAGATTTTTATGGTATAATTAGTGACTGCTGACATAAGAAAAAATATACCTCTTCCAGGTGATTCCCTGAGATGCCACCTCGGCATGCCAAGGCCAGATGCTCTTTCTTTGAGATTTGTGAGCCTTTGAGAGATTTTAGGAAAGTCTCCAGCATAAACCAAGACAGGCCATTTGTATGAAAAGAAACACTAGAGGCAGCTTGGGTGCACCAGCATGCTGAGAAAGGTGGCATCTCAGGGAATCACCTGGGAGAGGTGTACTTTTTTCCTTATGTCAGCAGTCACTAATTGTATCATAACAATCTCCCCATGACATTAAAAATTCTATGAAATACAGGCAGCCCTCTCTTTGTACATTCTACTACGCACACGTTTTATTTACCACAGTCCAGTTAAATAACACCAGTTTCCCCAATACCACAGTGAATTTTCATTACCATGTTATGTCAGCTGTGCATAACTACATAAAGTACAAAATGCGACTAGCTCCTCAGTCTACAAAACACTAAATAAATAATAGATGCACATTATTATTAGTAACGAGTCACAGAATTTCAAAGTGTCAGTATCTGGTCACTGTGCATGTCTTAGTTCAGGCACAGACAGCAAAGCATGTAGTAGTTGTGTTGCCTACTGGTGTTCAGTGATAAACTACATGACAGTTTACAAAAATGGATCATCAAAAGAGGGAATCTGCCAACAAAGATGAAAGTGCAATAAGAAACAAATAGTGTACACTTGAAACTTACTGGATTTGTTAACCAATGTCACCATAATAAAAAATAATTTTAAAAAAAAGATATAAAATAGAAATAGTAATAAAGCTGGAAGTGAGACCCCCATAGAACCTCAGTGGAATTATGGAAGAAACAGCTGACTGGAACATGTTGGAGGAACTTTAGATGTGCGGCCCAAGGACCTTAGTGAAGATAAACTTATCAGCATAAATGAGTAAAATGATTGTGAAGAAAAGGATAAAGATGTCCCAGAGGAAGTCATGCCAGCAAAAAGCTTCACATTACAGGAACTCTGAGAGAGAATATTTCATGACATTGTAAGCATAAAGGACAAAGTGTTAAAAGCTGATCCAAATTTAGCAAGGCAAAATTTGCCAATGCATGGAAGATACTCACTGTGCATCATACATTATTTGACTTATGAAGATGGTATACACTGCTCAGATGACTCTTGATAAGTTTTTACAAAGAAATACATTTTTAAATTTAATTCTTAATGTTTAAATTACAGTGAAAATAAATTTTTCACTGTAATTTAAACAAAAAAATAAATGAAAAAAATAAATTTTTTTTCATTTCACTAAACATTTATAACTGACAGAGTTTTCAGTGTTCTGACAAAAAAATTCTAAAGATCATAGAACGAATTACAGTTTTTCTCATTGGTTAAAATTACAAGATTTCAGCTTCTACAGTTATTTTTATAGTCCTATACTATCATGCAAGGCAAGAACTGATTGTATTTTTTGAAATGGTTATATACTATTCCATTGTATGAATGTGTCATAATTTATTTATCCATTACCTATATAAATTGTTTCTAATTTTAAATTATTGAAGATAATTATGTAATAATTTTTTTAAAAATAAATCTTTGTATTCTTTATTGTTTTCTAAAAATGGAGTTGTAAAGGTATAGCTAGTAAATAAAAACGTTTAGGCATTTTTAAAGGTCTTACATATATAGTACCACATTTTCTCCTAAAGCAATTGTGCTATTTCACACTCCCACCAGCAGTGTGTGTGTGTCTGTCTCACCATGTTCTCACACAAGTATGACTTTTTAAATTTTCACCAGTCTGGTAGCTTGAAAATGATGTCTTTCTGTAAATACTAATAAAATTAAGGTTGAATACTTTTACATATATTTGCTGGCTACTTTTATGATGTACCTTCCAGTTTTTTATTTTTCTAATGAGGATTGTTTGTTTCTTTATTTCTAAACAATGTACTTTATGATAATCCCCTCATATTTTATGCTGATTAATTTAGTATTTGTCCATCTTAATTATAAAAGAAAGAAAACTCACTTCTCAGATTCCCAAAGTCTTACCTTTCTACCGCTTTTCTACTGCAGTTTTTGTTTTTATGAAATTGAAACGTGGTAGACATTGTTGTATGAATAACAATAAGAAATCATGTCAGTCAGGGTTCTCCAGAGAAACAAAATTGATAGAATAAATATATATGTAAAGATTTATTTTAAGGAATTGGCCCGCATGATCATGGGGCTGGCAAGTCTGAGATATGTAGGGCAGGCCTGTAGATTGGCTGGAAACTCAGGCAGGAGTTGTGCTACAGTCATGAGGAAGAATTCTTTCCCAGCATAGAAATCTGAAACTTTTCCTCTTAAGGCTGATTGGATAAAGCTCCTTATGCTATTGAAGGTAATACCCTTTAAAGCTAATTGTTGCAGATGTTAACCACATCCACAGAACACCTTCACAGCAACACCTACACTAGAGTTTGAATAAAAAACTATGTACTGTAGTCTAACCAAGCTGACGCATAAAGCTAACCACAGAAGTTTTGGCTACACTTCGAAGTGTAACACCATACTGAGATGCTATAGTTTGACCACTGGTTAACACGAGCAGATGGAGTGATTGTAATCATTTTCTTCATTAAGACCAGCTGGTCTGATTGCCTTGCAACTTCTTGAAGCTTCTTTCTTTAGTGTGTTTTATATTTATTACAAAATTAGATAGCTTCATCAGTGTCCCAAACTAAACTAAGTATGCTGGCTGTCCAGGGTTGATTTACAATTAGAGTAATAAGTATGAAGAGGGAGCTCTAAAGTATACAATCTTAATCTGGTCTAGCTTTGACATCACAGCAAGGGCTTGGGAAAAGGGAGAAAATAGACCTAGTGAGCCAGCTCAGGGCTTGGGTTCACATGCAGATGTGCTTCTTCTTAGTCTAGATTTGACCATCAAGTCTGACCAAGAAGATGGCCACATAGATCTTCTGCCAAAACCCTCGTCCAGGGACATTTAAAGATCATATTATCTCCTAAAGCAATTGTGCCATTTTTAATATGTTAAGAGTTTCTGTAGTCCTAGGAGTTGCTGCTAAACTGCCCATCCTGCTACTTAAATGAATTAAATTATCAGCAGTATTTAGCATAGTAGCTTAGCATAGACACACACAGAAATTGTTAGTTGATGCTTTTAAGAATAAAAAAAAAAAAAAAGATACCTGTAAAGTCCTCTCAAAGATACTCTTTGGATTAATAAGTACAAAAATGTTTTTCATACATACACACATGGAGGGAGGGAGAATAATTCTTGCTTTCTTAATTTGGACAGAAACTTGAATAAAGACTATCCTTTTTGATTTTTCTGTGCTACCCAAAGAAGGGTCCATACGGCGTTGTTCTTGGTTCTCACGTAACTTAAAGGGAAACCATCACAATATCTGGAGCCCTTGATGTCCTGCAAATGAAGGAGGAGGATGTCCTCAAATTCCTTGCAGCAGGAACCCACTTAAGTAGCACCAACCTTGACTTCCAGATGGAACCAGTACATCTACAAAAGGAAGAGTGACGGCATCTACATCATAAATTTGAAGAGAAGCTTCTGCTGGCAGTTCGTGTCATTGTTGCCATTGAAAATCCAGCTGATGTCAGTGTCATCTAGGAATACTGGCCAGTGAGCTGTGCTGAAGTTTGCTACTGCCACTGAAGCCATTCCTGTTGCTGGTCACTTCACTCCTGGGACCTTTACTAACCAGATCCAGGCAACCTTCTGGGAACCGAGACTTTTGGTGGTTACCGATCCCAGGGCTGACCACTAGCTTCTCCCAGAGGTATGTTATGTTAACCTTCCTACCACCACCCTGTGTAAGACAGACTCTTATGTGCCATGTGGACATTGCCATTCCTTGCAACAACAAAGGAGCTCACTCAGTGGATCTCATGTGGATACTAGCCTGGGAAGTCCTGCGCATGCATGGCACCATCTCTTGTGAACACCCGTGGAATGTCATGCCTATTCTCTACTTCTGCAGAGATCCTGAAGAGATTGAAAAGAAAGAGCAGGCTGCTGCTGAAAAGGCTGTGACCAAGGAGGAATTTCAGGGTGAATGGACTGCTCCAGTTCCTGAGTTCACTGCTGCTCAACCTGAAGTAACAGACTGGTCTGAAAACATGCAGGTGCCCTCTGTGCCTATTCAGCAGTTTCCTACTGAAGACTGGAGTGCTCAGCCTGCCGCTGAAGACTGGTCTGCAGCCTCCACTGCTCAGGTCACTGAATGAGTAGGAACAACCACTGAGTAGTCTTCAGATTCTTAAACAAAATGGAAATAAGGTTGACAGAAAATAAAATCTCTTTAAAAGAAAAAAAAAGACGTTTTTATTATCCGTAAATAAAATTGTTTAAAAATCTTCTTGAGAGATGATTTTATGTTTTAAGTACAGGTGTTTATAACAGACTGCTAATTTATCCATTTATTAAAACATGTTTAAGAAAACTTAAGTAGGTAAGTGTAGTGCTTTATGTGCTTTAGGTTAGAGACACTGAAATGTCAACAAGTTAGCTTAATAGCCGTTTTGAATTGTGAGCTTAGAGATTAGGGTTCAGGTTTTGGAGCTACCTCACACCTGAGCTAAATCCTGCCACTACTGCTTATGAGCCCTGGGCCTTAGGGTAGTTATTTATCCTAATAATTACCTATTTCTAAGGGTAAGACATTCATGAAAGCATAGAACAATTGGCATATATGATTGCTAGCCGTTATTATGATTATTACTATCTTGGAATCAATTTGAAGTAATGGCCCTACTCCTTCTAAGAATAAGGAAAAAGCCTGTTTATATTTTAATTAAGTAAATTGAATTGCTCTTTTTTTCTGCTTTCTTTCAGAGAATTTTTCCCACTTCTCTTCCCACCACAAAAATAAAAACACTTCCACCCTTCTTGCCCATATTGTTCTTCCCTTGAAGTCTCTGTTCTTTGACCTTCCTCTTGCTTCATAAATCCCCTTTTCTGGACTTTAGTTAAGTCACTTTGTCATGTTTCTCATTTGCCTTGTTAAACTGATTGATATGCACTCTAGAAAGGGAAGTTCTATACTGTGCAGGGTCTCAGTGGGTTCTAGGTCAGAAAGGTGGCCCCCGTTTTAATTTTATTTTTATGTGAAAAGATTTGTCAGTTATATAAATAAAAACTACAATTATGAGAGTTTTCTCTTTGATCTACTTTTAAGAAATGAAAGATATAAAAGTCATTAATAAAATACTATATGAAAAATCAAAATGACTCCATCTAATTTGGGGATAACCCATGGATACATGTTGCAAGTTCCTTGTTACTTATTAAGGAATACTGAGAATTTTGTCATAAGATGTAACAAAATCAACATAATGCTTTTGTGATTATTCATGCATAGGATATGGGGAGAATTTGAGTTGCCCAACCTCACATTCCTAGCTGAAGTTGAAGGCAACCTTCTGTCTTCCTATTTCAGGTTTCATACTATAAATATGTATTCTTTTTCTAGTCTATTTAGTGCCTTTTTTTTTTTGCTTTTTTTTTTTTTTTTTTTGCATTTTTGTGCCTTCTGTTGCTGCTGAATTTGCTGTTTATTGTGGGACAAGTGTAGTGGTGAAGTACTGTCTAATATTTCTAAGTGCAAGAGGGCCGTGGTGTGCCTTATGGAGAAAATATTGTGTTAGATAAGCTTCATTCAGGTATGAGTCATAGTACTGTTGGCTGATAGTTGAATGTTAATAAATCAGTAACATATTAAGTGAGGTACCTTTCAACACAGAAACACATAAACCAGGGTTACGTATTGATCAGTCGATGAAAATATGTGACCAGAGTTTTGCAGGAATCTAACCTTGTGTTTCTCCAGGTGCAGTGTTTATTTGCTAATTCAGTATTTGTGGCAATCTTGTAGAGCATAATTACTGTAAATAATGAGAATCAACTGTATTTCTGATAAAGTCCAGGACTTTGATGTCAGTCTGGTTTTGATTTTTTAAACATTTTGTTTTCATTTGCAAATTGTGCTCTGCTGCATCTTTAGTACTGATGAAGTACTTGCCCAGTCATTCAAGGCACAAATGTCCTTCTTAATCTACTTCTCTAATAATGTGCCCTGGATAGAATCTAGGGCCAGACTGAGTAGTGAAGAAATAACTCTGGGACAGAAGAAAATCTTTGATTTTTAGGAAATACAAGTTTTCCATAGAGGCAAGCATTTTATTAGATTGTATTTTAGCATCTTAATATAAAAATTAGGTTCTCACAGAGGATATTTTCAATATCTGTTATTGTTACTGAGAATTTTATTTAAACAATTTTATTTAATGAATGGATTAAATTACAATTTAAATTCCTAATCTAGAAGACGATATCTTTTTTTTCTGTTAAAACTGCATTATTTTAGATATAACTTTAATGCTTGGCCTTCTCATAGTTTAAAAATAGCATACATTCCATATTTTAAAGCATTGTATAAAATCTGAAATCAGAACTGCCCAAACCTTTTCCAGGGTTCTTTGTGTTTAAAGAATTTTTGTTTTGTTTTTGTGGCGGTGGTGGTTTCTACATCCTTTTCCTCCTAAATTTCTTTGAATTTTTTTTTTACCAGTTGTATACTACCCAAGTAATCAGATATTTGATATTTTTAGAGAATTTTGAAGCAACATAAGATTTTCTTTTCTAAATTTTATGAAGCTGATAGTCACAGTTCCTGAATTTGATCCCTGCTTCTTTTTGTTGAAGGAAATCATTTAATCCTTGATTTGTTACTCTCTTGACACAAGAATATACCAAATGCCCTAGAAATCCACTCTGGCTTAGATATTACAAGAATTAATATTTTATTTGAGAGGGGTCAAAAAGCCTTTCAGCTTTCCTGCTCTCCACAAAGTCTTTCTCTCACCTCCCCTTACTTCAGTTTACTTGTCTCCTGGCCACAGGCTCTGGGTTTACTGGTGGCTAGTAAGGATTGGAATTTTATTCCCTTTCTTCCCAGCTATGTGATCTTGGAAACTGCTATGAGTTGATTTTCTCTTAAAAGTTCTATTCATTTCACCAAACCTCTTTGAAAACCCTTATTCACCAGGCCCTGTGATAGGTCCCAAGGGTACAGAAATGAAAAGAAACCATTCTTCTGACCTTAATCTGTTTCTAATCCAATAGAGAAAATAGATAAATAAGTAATTGTCATACAGTGTTACAATTACGATAAAAGAGATAATGTACCAGATGGAGGGAGTTTGTCTTATGTGCCCCTCCTAAATGGTATGAGTTATGAAGAATGACCAGTAGTTTACCAGGTCCAGGTGTAGGAAGTGCATGCAGGCACAGCAAGGGCCTGTGCAAAGACCCATTGGCACAAAGGAACATGGTTTATTGAAAAACCTAAGAAGTATTGCATATAGCAAAGCATAGGGTGTGTGTTAGGGCCAAATTTTGGAAGATCCTGTTTTTATATGCTATGCTAAGGAATTTTTAAAACATATTATGAAAATTCAGATACACAGAAGTAGAGGATAATATGATGAATGCCCATGTACTCATCACCCAGTTTCATTGTTTATCCCTATTAGCTTACAGGCGCTTTGAGAGTAGATGGTATGTATTTGTGTGTCTTCATTGCACCAGTTAATTCAGAGCTTTGCACATAATAGATATGCTGTACATATTTATTAAAATGAATTAAATTTCTGGCTTCTTCCCATATACTTGGTGTATGTTCATCTTAAGGGCCAACTGTGGGTGTGTATATTTCATATCACCTCTATTGCAGTTTCTCCCAGAAAACAAGCTTCTACCCCTTTCTTCCCTTTCTAAAAGCATGTTTAGAAATTCTGTTAGAATTTTTTAAATGACGCTTTTTATTTAATGTCTCAAATTATTCTGTTTGGGGGCCAATAAAATGAACTGGAGCATTTAGAAATTCATTTAGAAAATAAGAATTTCAAGTAATTGGTGAATCATATTATAAATTTGACCTTTGCTTCTCTTTTCTTCTCCAGGGCCTGCTCTCTTTCCTGAGTGCCCCGCTCATAGGTGCTCTGTCTGATGTGTGGGGGAGGAAGCCATTTCTCCTCTGCACTGTCTTTTTTACCTGCTTCCCAATTCCACTGATGAGGATCAGCCCATGGTAAGTGGCTCAGCCCCATTATCATTACTATCTATTTTGGGTCAGTTACAAGTAACACACCTACAGATCACTTAACCATTTCAAAGCAGTTGTATCTGTGTTTTCATTTTGATCTCTTTGATAATACTGAAAGCCAGTTTGGGAAGTTGCCATCATGCCCGTTTTATAAATGAGGAAATGAGATTATAGAATTAAGCCTAAGATAAGTTATTGAGGTAAAAAAAAAGAAATAAAAGGTGTTGCCATGAGTTTGTTACAGGATTGGGTCTTGAGAGGGGACCGATGATACCTGTACTCACTGCTGTGGCTCAGTTGACTACAGATGTATTGCTTTGGTCAGCTCATTGGTTGAGGGCACTGATAGGCACATAGTTTACATCGATAGGCAGCAGTCACTTTTATGTATACTACATTGTAAGTATACTGTGGTATAAGAATAGGCTATGTAGTATACCCATATTCTCTTACAAATCATGATATGAATTTTAATATGATCTCATTTTTTTTATATAGGTAAGAGAATATTTAGCATGTAACTTTGTTGTTTTGCTGTTTTGACCAGAATTCCTGTTA
The DNA here is from genome assembly GCF_000151845.1 of Pteropus vampyrus. Classification (NCBI taxonomy): domain Eukaryota; kingdom Metazoa; phylum Chordata; class Mammalia; order Chiroptera; family Pteropodidae; genus Pteropus; species Pteropus vampyrus. The sequence goes on along the minus strand of NW_011889130.1, from coordinate 2,470,572 downwards.
TTGATCTCAGCAATGTGAAGAACACACCTTAGAATGGAAGGATTTTTGTTTTTTGTTTTCAGTGTGATTAATAGATTTTCTTTTTTGGCTCATGTGAAAATATCCTCATTTGATTACCTAATAAGAATTTTATGTCATTTGTCATATTCTGAATTTGTTGGGTATCTATTTGACTATAGGCACAGAGCTTAGAATGACCCACAATGGATCATTTTATTTTCTACCGGATGATGAATTTTTATAAAATACTTTTTAGTATTGAGTCTTTCTGTCCAAGAACAAGTCATGCTTTTCCATTGAATTGAGGCTTTTTTTCATGTCCTCCAAATACCTTAAAAATTTTTTTAGATCATTAAATGATTTTACTTCTTCCAGTTTTTACGCTGCTGCTTTTCCTACTTGTTGGCTAATGAGTAATGTTAAATAAAAGTGATGGTTGTGGACTTACTTTATTTATAAAAGAAATGTTGTAATGTTTTATTATTAAGTAGTTAAGCTAGTTTTTATATTAAAAAAATACTCATTCCTATTTTATCTAGAGATTTTTTTAAAATCAAGATGGGATGTCAAATTCTCTTTTATTTTAATTTTAATTTTTTTCAAATACAGTTGACAATATTATATTAATTTCAGATGTATTGCATAGTGGTTAGAGACAATGTCAAATTTTATCAGATGCCTTTTTGCATCAGTGGAGATAATTTGATTGTTCTCCTTAGATCTATTACTATAATAAATTATAGTAATAGACTTTCTAATATTGAAACATCATTATATCCTGAGATAAACTCCTTTTTGTTCTGTGACGTTCTGTTTGCTAGTATTTTAACTATAGATTTTTAAAGCATCTATGCACAAGATAGGAGTTTTTAGTCTTAATTACATTAATGTTTTTTGTTACACTTTCTGCTTTTTTGTAGCTTTTGTAAAGTCATTTGCTGTATATGTCTTTTTCTTAACTAAAGCTACGAAATACAGAAAATTTTTATTTTATTTGTTTTGGCTTACTTTAAAACTAACTTTACTTAATCCCCTTGCTCTCATTTTTTTAAATTGTATCTACTGACGCGCTTTAAGCAGTGACAAAATTAGTATGTTTCTACTTCTTCCTCTTCACCTTGTTTATAATTTTATTAGTTGTCCTTTACACCCTTAAATGTACTTATACATGCATATTTTTAAATTTATTTCTTGTTTTATAATCTTTGATCTGGTTCTAAAACTATATACACAGCTTCCTGGGTAATTAAAATATCTTTTATAGGTGGTATTTCGCAATGATTTCCGTGTCTGGAGTCTTCTCAGTCACATTCTCTGTGATATTTGCCTATGTAGCTGATGTCACTCAGGAGCACGAGCGAAGTACTGCTTATGGATGGGTAAGATAATAAATTTTGTTTTTTAACCAAAAAAGTAATTAATGTTCTATTAAAAATTCAGTGAAAAGTGAGATTTAAAGTAAGTGGCAAATATTGGCTTATACAAAAGAAAATATGAAGCAATTGAAATAAAAAAGTTAAAAATAGCAAGGTAGAAATGGCTCATAATTTATTAGGGTTGGCATATTAGCAGGAATGCCTGAGTTGTCAGTTACAAAGTTTTTTAAGTTGATTTGATTTGTTTCTTGTTAGCTGATCTCTTGACAAACCCTAAACAGTAAACAGAATTTTCTGTGTACCTAATTCAAATGGCAGAGGTGTTAGAATTTCAGCCATGTTAATCCATTGGTATTATACTGCTGGTTGTATGTTTCAGTCACTTATTTGGGACATGGTGTTACAGAAAAGGGACTACACTCATTCATTTAGCGAATAATTGTTGAATGCATTACAAAGTTATAGAAGACTTTTTTTTGATCATTGTTTCTAGTAATATATCCATTTCTTCCATATTGTCCAAGTTGTTGGCATACAATTGTTCATAGTATTTTCTTACAATCCTTGGTATTTTTGTAGTCTCAGTTGTCACTTCTCCTTTTTCTGATTTTATTTATTTGGGTCCTCTCTCTTCTTGATGAATCTGACTAAAGGTTTATCAATTTTGTTCATCTTTTCAAAGAACCAGCTCTTGGTTTCATTGATCTTTGGATTTTTTTTTTTTTTAGACTATTTCATTTATTTCCACTCTGATATTTTTCTACTCGCATAGGGCTTTGTTTGTTTTTCTACTTCTTTTAAGTGTTAAGGATAGATTGTTTCCTACTTCTTTTAAGTGTTAAGGATAGATTGTTTATTTGAGAATTTTCTCGCTTCTTGCATGTATTGCTGTTATCATTAAGAAGTATTCCTCTGTCTTTTGTTATAACCTTTATTTTACACTCTTTTTCTCTCTTAGAACTGCTTTGGTCATGTCCAGTAGATTGTGGGTTATTGTGTTTTTATTGTCATTTGTCTCAAGGTATCTTTTGATTACTTTCTTGATCTCATTGTTAACCAATTCATTGTTTAGTAGCATGTTATTTGACCTGCATTGTGTTTATCTGCTTTTCAGTTTTCTTTTTGTAATTGATTCCTGCTTTCATACCATTGTGGTCAGAAAAGATGCTTGATACAATTTCAATCTTAAATTTGTTGATATTTGCTTTGTAGCCTAACATGTGGTCTATCCTGCAAAGTATCTCTCTTGCCCTTGTAAAGATTCTGCTGCTTGGAGGTGAAATGCTCTAAAATTATCTATTATATCCATCTGATCTAATGTGTCATTTAAGGCTACTGTGTCCTTGTTGATTTTCTCTCTCGATGCTCTATCCATTGATGTCAGTGAGATGTTAAAATCCCCTACAATTACTGTATTACTGTTGATCTCTCCTTTTATCTCTATTTGCTTTATATATTTGAATGCTCCTACACTGAGTGCATAAATGTTCACAAGGGTTATATTATCTTTTCAGATTAATCCCTTTATCATTAAGAAGTATTCCTCTTTGTCTCCTGTTATAACCTTTGTTTTAAACTCTTTTTTGTCTGATACAAGTACTGCTATCATAGCTTTTTGTATGTTTGTTTACATTGCATGAAATATCTTTTTCCATCCCTTTACTTTCAGTCTGTGTGTGTCTTTTGATCTGAAGTCAGTTCTTGTAGACAGCATATATATATGGGTCTTATTTTCTTATCCATTCAGCCACCCTATATTTTGTTTGGAGCATGTAATCCCATTATATTCAAAGTGATTACTGATAGGTATGTAGATATTGCTGTTTTATTATTTGTATTTATGTTTTTCCTCTTAAAGAAGTCCCTTTAACATTTCTTGTAATACTGGCTTGTGGTGATGAACTCCGTTAGCTTTTTCTTGTCTGGAAAGTTCTTTATCTGTCCTTTGATTCTGAATGATAGCTTTTCTGGGTAGAGTAATCTTGGTTGTAGGTCCTTGCTTTTCATCACTTTGAATATTTTGTGCCAGTCCCTTCTGGTCTGCAGTTACGCTTGAGAAATCAGCTGACAGTCTTATGGGAGCTTCCTTGTAGATAACAAACTACTTTTTCTTGCTGCTTTTAAATTCTCTCTTTGTCTTTAACCTTTGGCATTTTAATGATGCTATGTCTTGGTGTGGGCCTCTTTGGGTTCATCTTGTTTGGAGCTCTGTGCTTCCTGTCTGTTTCTTTCATCAAGTTAGGGAAGTTTTCAGTCATTACTTCATCAAATAGGTTTGCAATCTCTTGCTCTCTGTCTTCTCCTTCTGGTATTCCTATAATACAGATGTTGGTATGCTCAATGTTGTCCCAGAGGTCCCTTAAACTATAGTCATTTTTTAAATTCTTTTTTCTTTTCTATTCTGATTGGTTTTCTGCTATCTTGTTTTCCAAATTGCTGATTTGATCATCTGCTTCATCTAATCTACTACTGATTCCCTCTAATGTATTTTTCATTTCTGACTTTTTTTAATGTTTTTTTTACCCCCATTTTTATATTTCCTAGCTCTAGCTCTTTGTTAATGTTCTCACTGAATTCATTTATTCTTCCCAAAAGTTCATTGAGCATCTTTATAACCAGTGTTTTGAACTCTGCATCTGGTAGATTACTTGCCTCCATTTTGTTTAGCTCTTTTTTTGGAGTTTTGCCCTGTTCTTTTATTTGGGACATGTTTCTTCATCTCCTCATTTTGGCTTACTCCCTGTGTTTTTTTCCATATATTAGGTATATCTGCTATGTCTTCTGGTTTGGATGGAGTGGCCTTATGTAGTCGTTGTCCCATGGGACCTAGTGGTGCAGTATCCCTGGTCACTGAGCTGTGTGCTCCAGGTGTGTTCCTTGTATGTGTCATGTGGGCGTGCCCTCCTTTTGTAGTTGCGCATTGATTGCTCTTGGTATGTCAGTGGGAGGAACTGACCCTCAGGCTGATTGGCTGTGTGCAGTGGTTGTATATGGGCTGACTCCACAAAGTGAGATTTACGTTAGTGGGGCTCTTATCCCTGCCAGGTCAGCTCTTGGGTATGTCATTTGTTGAGGTGGTTAGATGGTGTTCTGCCGTGGTCTGAATTTGGCCATTACTGGGTATGTTGGTTCTGGGGCCTTTTGGGAGGGGCACTGGTGCATGCCAAGATCAGATGCTGCCAGTGCCCAGGGCCACCTGGTAGTAGCCTACAAAGTGATCTGCAGAAGGTTATTTCTTGGGCTGGGCTTTGAGGTACCCAGGAGAGTCAAAACTGTGAACCAAGGCTAGCTGCCACTAGTGCCAGGCTTGAGTCCACTTAGGCAGAGGTACAAGGCTTGCCAAAGCCAAACGCTGCTTGTTTGGAGTTTGTGAATCTTTCAGAGATTTTAGGGAAGTCCATAGCAGGAGCTTGTACAGGCTGTTTGTTTAAAAAAGCCAGCCACTGGAAATTGCTTGTGCTGTGGTATCAGAATCATCAGGGTGGTGCAAATGGTGTTAGCCAGGTTGATGGAGACTCAGACTTCACCCAACCTATGCCTATAAGCATGGGCGGGGAGGGTCCTCAATAAAGGAACAGTGGAGTTTGCTTCCACTTCTGTCCAGGATATAGCTACGCCTCCAGCCCTCACACTGAAGCCAGACAGTACAGTTCCTCCATATATGTTCCTGGCACCTTTTGAGCTATTGCCCCAGCCCTGGAGCTCAGAATGAGTGAGTCCATCACTAAGTCTGTGCATGGCTCCTTTAAGAGAACTCCAGCAGTCCTCTGCCTCACTCAGCCATAATTCCCCGTTTTCACAGCCAGAAGTTTTGGGTTCTGTTTTGGCACTGGAGCCCTTTGGAAAGTAAAGTGGGGAACTAGGTATGCGGTTGGGACCCCTCAGTCCTCAGGGAGGACTTCTGCAGCTGAGATATCCCTCTCGATATCACCAGACGTGGGTGTCAGACCAGCCCGTTTCGTGTCTCTGCCACTTCCTACCAGTCTTGACATGGCTTCTTTATGTCCTTAGTTATAGGACTTAATGTTCATCTAGTCTTTAGGTGGTTTTTAATGATGGTTGTTTTTAATTTATTTGTACTTTTGATGTAGTCATGGGAGGAGATGAGCACAGCACTTACCTACTCTGCCATCTTGACTGGAAGTTCAAACAGTGCACGTTTTGGGGAGATGAAATTGAGCACAGTCCCTGAGTAATTCATAGATTTTTATCATAAATCCTGCAGGAATTTTTTAAATGCCTTTCTCTTCACATCCCTATTACTCAATTAAAGAAGACTGAAAAAGTTTTTCACAATTATTTTTAATAACATTTTTAGAGAGTAAAATAAGAGTAAAACATTTTTTACTCTTGTAGCTTTCCAGTATATCTCCAGTTAATAGTTGGTGAACAAATCCTTAAAACAAAATTACTTTAATTCTCTTTCTTAAAATTTGTGTGCAACACATTCCTTTTGTCTTGTTTAAAGCCGGGGAGAATGGCTATAGGTATACACCTAGGGGACCCTGGGTAAGAACAGGAATGTAGGTGTGCATCTGCAGCAGATAGAACCCTGGGTCAGAGTGTGCTTTTTCCACAGGTCTCAGCCACCTTTGCAGCCAGTCTGGTCAGCAGCCCAGCCATTGGAGCATACCTCTCAGCCAATTATGGAGACAACCTCGTTGTGCTGGTGGCCACAGTGGTGGCTCTTCTGGACATCTGCTTCATCTTATTGGCTGTTCCAGAATCTTTCCCAGAGAAAATGAGACCACTCTCCTGGGGAGTTCAGATTTCTTGGAAACAAGCAGACCCTTTTGCGGTAAATTAAAATATAAAAACATTTACTTTCCTATTTATTTTTCTAAGCCATGGAAATAAAAGAACATTTGTGCAACCTCAAGCATCCCATTTCCTGGAGAAAGAAATGAATGTCGATTCATTTCTTTATCCAGGAAAGTAGAAAAAAATGCAATTGCAAGTAATAGACTGATGTAGACTGTGCACCAAGGAATATATAGAATTGACATTTCTTAAATCAAGCATGTGGTTGTCATAAGGGAAGAGAGAGAAAATGTCGAGGCAAATTGAATATTAATCACTGATGAGGGAAGGAATTTTTTTTCACATGGTGGTTTTCATCCTTTTTTAACAAAATTAATGAAGGCGGCTGTTTGAAGTGGTGGTTTTCATTCACTTAAATTCAAAAAGGATAAAAGCATTGGTCTGACTAAAGTAGTTGTTATCTAAATTGTTACTATACATCCTCTTGGACCAGAGGCTTTGAACTTTTGCAGATTGAATGGATTCTTTGTTTTCTATACTCTTTTTGGTTTGGGGCATGGGGGTAGTCCCATTAACAACTAGAAAAAGTACTTAGAAGAGAGTCTTATCTCTCCCCTTCTCCCACCTTACCTGAAATTGTTCTTGAAGAAAATATATGCAGAAAAAAATTAACCAAAGATTTGATTTTTGCTTTTTATCCCCCAAGTTTACCTTTTAGAAGAAATACATATAGTAAGAAAGTTAACTCATCAGAAATTGTTTTTTAAAAAGCCCCCTCAGGACATGACCTGGGGACCCTACCCATTCTGTTTGTGCCACATCTAGAAGAAAGGAAACCAGGTGTACACATGGGAACTAGTTGGGCTTCCCATCTTCTCGTCATATAGTGATCAAGTTACACATGGAAACTCCTCTTTGAACTGGAACTATTATGGCTTACCTTTCAGGGCTGTTGTGAGGATTACAGTGAATGTATGTATATTTACTAGTCTAATGTCTGGTGTGTAGTAAGTTTTCAATAGTCATTAGCTGGTTTTGCCATTGTATAAAGGTTATGATGATCTAGAATGTACTGCAGCACTCTTCATTTCTTAGAAAGCAGTGCACCTGTTGGTCTGCTCAACAATCCTGTGTAGAAAGGAAAGTAAGAAGGATTTTTAGACAAGATTATAACATTCAAAAAGTTGTTTGCTGGTCAGAGAATCTCCTTGTCACTGACCCAATGGCTGGAACATACTTAATTTGTCAACCAGTTTACAGGCAAATTGAATATTAACATTTCAAAGAATAGAGTGAATTTATGTGTAATGAAAACCCTGTATTGTTTATGGCTTTAAAGAAGCCATATTATGAATGAAAAAGATGATATTTTCTTAAAAGATTGTGGAGCAATATGTTTTTAGAGTCTGTCCATAGGATGTTCAGGGTCTGTTTCAGGATGTGAGAGAGAGTGTTTTAAGTTGTCATATTTTAAACACACACCTCAGAAAGTATAACTTGTAACTTCCAAAGAGCTGGTAACAGATTTAATGTTAAGGTTCACTTCTTTTTATAATGAATTCAGCTTTTGTTATCCACCTTAATAGTTCAAGACAAAAGAAGTCAGTATCTCAAAATATCCATGACAATAGTGTCTATTTGCATTATATGTGTTTCTCTTTCTGCTTTTTCATAGTCACTGAAGAAAGTTGGAAAAGATTCTACTGTCTTACTAATCTGCATCACCGTGTTTCTTTCTTACCTTCCTGAAGCTGGACAGTATTCAAGTTTTTTTCTCTATCTCAGGCAGGTGGGTAGTGGGTGCCTAATAGCTTTTGAACATGAGGACAATCAATGTACGAACTTGCTTCAAGTTATAAATGTAGGTGCTGAGATATAATTAGTAATCAGGAAATCTGATTAAATGATGTTTGAAAATATAGAAGAATATTTACTGTGTAAAAAACTTCTTTGAGAATTATACAGAAAGAAAATTGCAGAAAAAATTTATCATAATGTTTTAAATCTTTAACAATATCCATTAAATTTCAGAAAGGGAACTTTTACTTCAGAAATCCCCTGACCTGGGCCTGATCACAGCCAGTTTGTTGAGCTGTCTTCAGTAGGGCATCGCTCAGTGTTGCTGTGGACTCCAAGGCGGCTCGCAAGCATAATCAAAATAATCTTTTCTCCCCTGTGAATTTTTTTCTTTAAAAATTTGCACTTTACTTTGTTCCCCCAAAAGGCAATTGACTTAAGCCTTTTTTTTTTTTTTTTTTAAGCTTCTTTTTCCAGCGAGTGGGATTGCTGAGAACTGAGTTGCCTTCTATTGTAACCCTGCCTTGGTCGTCTACCAATTTCACTGAAAGTCCTCCTAATGGTTCACTCCACTTTGACAAAACACAAAACAGGCCTCCTCCTATGATAAATTTCTGTATTTTTGAATATATTTTTTAATGAAACTTGTTAAATTCACCGTTTTTATAGTTGTCCTGAAAGCATAACACTAATATTTTATATGCCATATAAGTAAATCTTTTTTCAAGCACTTCTGTTTCTATTTTGCTCAGTTTTGGTGGGTGGATACTAGAGATTTAGAGAGAATAGTGGTGAGATAGTGTGTTTAATGTAGAAAATTATATGTGTATTTAATTAAATTATGCATTTAATTTAGGAAAATGGGAAAGCCCAAAGAAGAAAGTGAAAAATTATATCTCATCCCATCACATATATAATATACAACTGTGAATAACTTCTTTTTCTACCTTTTTTTCCTATACATATGCTTAATGTCACCACTACCACCCAATTATAACAAATAAGAATCATTGTTATTTTATATTTGTGCTTGTTTTAAAGTTCACACATACAAACATATTTTAGTTAAAATTGCATTTGATATTTGTAAAGCATATGAATGATAAGAAACTTGTATCCCATATATATATAGAACTCTTATAACTCAATAATAAAAAGACACATAACCGAACTGAAAACATAGGCAAAGGATTTTTATCGATATTTCTCCAAGAATATATACAAATAACTAATAAACACATGAAAAAATGCTTAATATCATTAGCCATCAAGGAAATGCAAATTAAAACAACAATAAGATTCTACTTCATACCTAAGCTAAGCTAAGATGGCTTTAATCAAAAAGACAGACAAGGATATGGAGCAATGGGAACTGTCACAATGCTGGGATTATAAAATGGTGTAGCCACTGTGGAAAAGAGTCTGGTCGTTCCCCAAAGTGTTCAACATAGGATTCCCAGCAAATCTATTCTTAAGTATATAGCCAAGAGAAATGAAAAAACCTGTCTACACAGAAACTTTTACACAAATTATTAATATTCATAACAACCAAAAAGTAGAAATAACCCAAATGTCTATCCATTGATGAAATGGATCAAAAACATTGTATATCCATACAATGGAATGGTATTATTTGACAATTAAAAGCAATGAAGCACTGATAACATTCTCTAATATGGGCAGACTTTGAAAAAATGCTAAGTGAAAGATGTCAGGACCATATATATGAAATGCTCAGAATAAACAAATCCATAAAGACAGGAAGCAGATTACTGGCTGGGCAGAGGGGTAGGCTAGGAGAATGGGAGTCCCAATGGGGTATCATGTTTCTTTGAGGAGTGATGAGATTTTCTAAAATTGATTGTGGTGATAATTGTCCAACTCTGTAAATACACTTATATTTACAGAGTGATTTGTACACTAATAATGGGTGAATTGTATGGTATTTAAATTCTATCTCAAAACACTCTTCTTTTTAAATGTACTTATTTAAGATCTCAAATAAACAACCTAACATTACATCTAGAAAAAATAAATGAAGCCCAAAGTCAGCAGAAAGAAGGAAATAATAAATATTAGAGCAGAATTAAATGAAACTAAGAACAAAAAGAAATAGGAAAAAATGCAACTAAGAACTGAGTCTTTGAAAAGATAATTGACAACCCCCTGGCTAGACTCATAAAGAAAAAAGAGAAAAGACATAAACAAAATCAGAAATGAAAGAGAAGTTATGACAGATACCACTGAAATACAAAGGATCATACAAGAATACCATGAAAGATAATATGCCACCAAATTCAATAACCTAGAAGAAATGGACAAGTTCTTAGAAATCTACAACCTTCCTAGACAATCATGAAGAACTGAAAAAAATCTAAATAGCTAATCAACATTATAGAAATTGAAACAATCATCAAAACCTACCAAAAAGCAAACGTCCAGGACCACATGGTTTCACAAGTGAATTCTAACAAACATTCAAAGAAGATGTAATACCTGTCCTCAAACTTTTTTAAAAAATCAAAAAGGCAATACTTCTAACTCATTTTATGAGGCCAACTTTACCCTGATACCAAAACCTGGTAGAGATAACACACACACACACACACACGACCAATATCTCATGAATACAGATGCAAAAATCCTAAACAAAATATGAACAAAGCGAATACAACACATGAAAAAGATTATACACTCTCATCAAGTGGGCTTCATCCCAATGGCACAGGGATGGTTTAATATATGCAAATCGATTAATATGATGCACTAGATAAACAAAGGATAAAATCATATGATCATGTCAATAGATGCAAGAAAAATCATTTGACAAGATATAGCATCCATTTATGATTAAAACATTTAAATGGATATAGAAGGAAAGCGCCTCAATATAATGAAGGCCATCCATATACAACAAACCCTCAATTAACATCATACTTAATGGTAAAAAACTAAAAACCTTCCCTCTTAGATCAGGAACAAGACTAGGTTATCACCACTATTATTCAATATAGTATTGGAAGTACTAGCTAGAGCTGTCAGGCAAGAGAAAGATAAAAAAGGTATCCAAATAGGGAATGAAAAAGTCAAATTGTCACTTTTTGTAGATGACATGGTTCTCTATTTTGAAAACCCTAAAGATTTCACTAAAAAACTATTAGAAACAATAAACAAATACTGTTAAGTTTCAGGATACAAAATCAATGTACAAAAATCCATAGCCTTTCTATACTCTTAACAGTTAATTTTCAGAAAAAGAAACAAAAGAATTTCTCTTACAATTAAAACAAAAAGAATAAAATACCTAGGAATACACCTAACAAAGCATTTTATTAGAGCCTACCCTAGAGATTACTACTTGTATGTATGATTTATTAATCCCTAATAAAGTAGTACTATTTACATTCTCTACATGATTCAAGGACCTTTGACTTTCTTAATCATCCTGCATTATATGTTCTTGTTGTCCAGTAATTTTTTGTGTCATATTTTAAGTCTTAACAAATTTTTAATTTTTTATACAATCAATGTTCTTTTTTATTTATTTACATATTTACTGTTTCTTTTTATTGAGGTAAAGTTGAGATATTTACCATTTCAATTGCTCTTTATTACCAAATTCTAAGCATTCGTCTTGGACTGCTTTCATTCTATGTGAAGAACATTTTTTAGTGCAGGTCTGCCATTTACAAAATCAGCTCTCCCTTTCCCCCTACCCCTACTCCTCCCTCCCTCTCGTCTAAAAATGCCTTTATTCGAACCTACATTTTTGGGAAGATAAGTTTTCTGCTCTTACATTCTAGCCTTTGACCTCTTCCTCTCCCAGTGTGTGTTGGGGTTTATTTCCATTCACTTAAACTAAAAAATAGTTCACACATTTCTCATCCGCCTCTGGAAACCACCAATCTGTTCTCTGTATCTATGACCTTTTTTTTTTAGTTTAAGATTTCACATACGAGAGATCATGTGGTATTTCTCTTTGTCTGACTTATTTCACTTAGCATAATGCCCTCAAGGTACATCTATGTTGTTGTAAATGGTAAGATTTCATTCTTTTTTAAGGATGAATAGTGCACATATATACCACATTTCTTTATCCATTTATCCACTGATGGACACTTAGGTTGTTACAGTATCCTGGCTATTGTAAACAATGTTGCAGTGAACACTGGGGTGCATATATCTTCAAATTAGTGTTTTGGTTTTCTTTAGATAAATACCCGGAAGTGGAATCACGGGATCTTATGTTAGTTTTATTTTTAATTGTTTGGGGACCCTCTGTACTGTTTTCCATAGGGGTTATACCAATTTATATTCCAACCAACAGTGCACAAGGGTTCCCTTTTCTCCACATCCTTGCCAATACTTGTTATTTCTTGTCTTTGATAATAGCCATTCTAACAGGTGTGAGGCGATATCTCATTGCAGTTTTGATTTGTATTTCCCTGATGATTAATGATGTTCAGCATCTTTTCATGTACCTGTTGGCCATCTGTATGTCTTCTTTGGAAAAATATCCATTCAGGTCTTCTGCCCATTTTTTAATCAGGTTGTTTGTTTTTTGCTGTTGAGTTGTATGAATTCTTTATGTATGTTAGATATTAGCCCCTTATCAGATATATGACACCCAGTTATTTTTTTTCCCCATTCAATAGATTGCCTTTTCATTTTGTCAACAATTTCCTTTGCTGTGCAGAAACTTTTTAGTTTGATATAGTCCCCCTTGTTTCTTTTTGCTTTTGTTGCTTTTGATTTGGTGTCAGATTCAGAAAGTCAGTGCCAAGACCTATGTTAAGGAGTTTACTACCCATGTTTTCTTCTAGAAGTTTTATGGTTTCAGGTCTTACATTCAGGTCTTAATCCATTTTGAGTTAATTTTTGACATATGGTGTAAGATAATGGCCAGTTTAATTCTTTTGCATGTGTCTATCTAATTTTCCCAACATTGTATTGAAGAGACTGTCTTTTACCCATTGTATATTCTTGGCTCCTTTGTCATAAATTAATTGACCATATGTGCATGGGTTTATTTCTGGTCTCTCTGATTGGTTCCATTAATCTATGTTTCGGTTTTTATGCAATACCACATTGTTTTAGTTAGTATAGCTTTGAAATATAGTTTGAAATTAGGGAGCAGGATTACTCCAGCTTTATTCTTCTTTCTCAAGATTGCTTTGGCTATTCAGCATCTTCCATGGTTCCATGCAGATTTTAGATTGTATCTTCTATTCCTGTGAAAAATACAGTTGGATTTCATAGCAATGCATTGAATTCATATATTGCTTTGGGTAGAGTATGGACATTTTAACAATATTCTTCCAGTTCATAAGCATGGAATATCTTTTCATTATTTGTGTCTTCAATTTCATTCATTAATATTGTAGTTTTTAATATAAAAGTTTTTCACTTCCTTGGTTAAATTTATTCCTAGGTATTCTTTTTGATGAAGTTGTAAATGAGATTGTTTTCTTAATTTATCTTTTCGATAGGTCATTATTAGTGTAAAGAAACGTAACAGATTTTTGTCCTTAGGTATTTAATTTTGTTTTTTATAATTTTTTAAAAAATTTATTGGGGTGACATTGGTGAATAACATTATATAAGTTTCAGATGCACAACTTTATAATATGGTATCTGTATACTCCATTGTATGCTCACCACCCAAACCCTAGTCTCCTTTTGTCACCATGTATTTGACCCCCTTTACCCTCTTCATCCTTCCCTATCCCCATTCCCCTCTGGTAACCACCATTCTGTTTTTTATATCTATGAGTTTGGGGTTTTAGAAGATTTTTATTTGTTTATTTGTTCATTTGTTGCTTTTTTGTTTGTTTTATATCCCACATGTGAGTAAAGTCATACGGTCTTGTCCTTTTCTGCCTGACTTATTTTACTTCGTATAATACTCTCAAGATCTATCCATGTTGTACCAAATGACAATATTTCATCATTTTATGGCTGAATAGTATTCCACTGTATATATATATATACCACATCTCCTTTATCCACTCATTTGTCAAAAGACACTTAGGTTGTTTCCATGTCTTGGCTATTGTGAATAATGCTGCAGTGAACACAGGGTTACATATATTTTCATATGTGTTTTCAAACTTTTCAGGTAGATAACCCAGAAGAGGGATTGCTGGGCTATATGGTAGTTCTACTCTTAATTTTTTGAGGAACCTTTATACTGTACCAATTTAAATTCCTACTAATAATGCACAAGTGTTCCCTTTCTCCACATCCTTGTCAGCACTTGTTATTCCTTGTCTTTTTGACAATAGCCATTCTGACAGTGATGAAAGAAATAACTATTGATATTGAGCATCTTTTCATGTAGGCCATCTGAGTTTCCCTTAGAAAAGTATCTGTTCAAGTCCTCTGCCTATTTTTAATTGGATTATTTGTTTCTTTGTTTGTTATTGAGTTGTATGAGTTCTTTATATATTTTGGATATTAACCCCTTATCAGAGGTATTGTTTGCAAAGATCTTCCATTTGATTGGTTGCCTTTTTGTTTGTTGATGGTTTCTTTCATTGTGTAGAGCTTTTTAGTTTGAAATAGTCTCAGTCATTCATTTTTTCTTTAACTTCCCTTACCTTTAGGGTCAAGTTCACAAAAACCCTTCTGAAACCAAGTTCCATAAGTTTAGTGCCTGTTTGTTTTCTACTATGTATTTTATTGTGTCAGGTCATGTATTTAAGTTTTTAATCCATTTCGAATTAATTTTAGGGTATGGTGTCAGATAGCAGCCTAGTTTCATTCTTTTGCATGTGGCTTTCCAGTTTTCCCAGCACCATTTATTTAAGAGACTTTCCTTTCATTATTGTATGTTTTTTGGCTTCTTTACCAGTTGCCCATATATGTGTGGGTTTATTGCTGGGCTTTCAGTTCTGTTCCAGTGGTCTGTGTGTCTGTTTTCTGCTAGTTTGGGTTATTGTAGCTTTGTAGTGTAATTAGAGCGTGATACCTCTGGCTTTGTTCCTTTTTCTCAGGATTGCTTTGGCTATTTGGGGTTTTTTGTGGTTCTATTCAAATTTGAAGACTTTTTTGTTCTATTTCTGTGAAAAAAGCTATTGGGATTTTGATAAGGATTGCATTAAGTCTGTATATTTCTTTAGGTAATATGGCCATTTTAACAACGTTAATTCTTCTAGTCCATGAACACTGAATATCTTTTAATTTTTGTGTCATCTTCAGTTTCTTTCAACAATGTCTTGTAGTTTTCAGAGTACATGTCCTTCACTCCTTCATTAAGTTTGTTCCTAGGTATTTTATTCTTTTGGTTGTGACTGTAAATGTAATTATTTTTCTTTATTTCTCTTTCTGCAATTTTGCTGTTAGTATATAGGAATACAATGGTTTTTTCTGTATTGGTTTTAGATCCTGCAACTTTACTGAATTTGTGTATTAGTTCCAACAATTTTTTGATGGCGCCTTTAGGGTTTTCTAAATACGTCATGTCATCCGCAAATAGTGACAGTTTTACTTCTTCATTTCCAGTGTGGATGCCTTTTATTTCTTTTTCTTGCCTCTTTGCTGCAGCTAGGACTTCCAACATTGAATAAAAGTGGCAAGAGTAGAGACACCCTAACATCATATCTTGTTTTTGATATGAGAGGAAAAGCCAAAGCTTTTCACTGTTGAGAATGATGTTAGCTATGGGTTTGCCTTTATTATGTTTAAGTATCTGCTTTGTTGAGTTTTTATCATAAATAGATGTTGAATTTTATCAAATGCTTTGTCTGTGTCTATTTAGATGATCATATGATTTTTACTCTTCATTGGATTAATATGGTGTATCACACTGACTAATTTGCTCATGACCTATTCTTGCCTTTCTGGTATAAGCCTCACTTGATCATGGTGTATGATCCTTTTAATGTATTATCGAATTCAGTTTGTTAATTTTGTTGAGGATTTTTGCATCTATATTCAACACAAATATTAGCCTGCTATTTATTTATTTGTGGCATCCTTGTCTGGTTTTGGTATCAGGGTAATGCTGGCCTTATAAAATGTGTTTGGAAGAATTCCTTTCTCTACTGTTTTTTTTGGAAGAGTTTAAGAAGGATTGGTAGTGATTATTCTCTGAACGTTTGATGAAATTCACAAATGAAGCCATATAGTCTTAGACTTGTTTGTTCGGACATTTTTGATTACTGTTTCAAACCCCTTGCTAGTAATCAGTCTGTTCATATTTTCTGTTTTATTGTGATTCAGTCTTGGTAGCTTGTATGGTCCTGGAAATTTATCCATATCTTCTAGATTATCCAGTTTGTTGGCATATAATTGTTCATAGAAGTCTTTTTCGAACCTTTGTATGGTTCGTAAGTTATAACATCTCTCATTTCTGATTTTGAGTCTTTTCTTTATCTCGGTGAGTCCAGCTAAAGTTTTATCAATTTTGTTTATCTTTTCATGTAATTAGCTCTTAGATTCATTGATCTTTTCTATTGTCTTTTTAGTCTCAATAATTTTAAGCTCCTTTTTCTAAATTTCATAGAGTTTCAGTAGAGGAGAAAATAACTTTTTAAAAAATATGGTATTTAAAACTAAAAGTTTTAGGCATTTTAGAGCTGCTTATAAGGTTAAGAGGCTTAGAAATCAATGCCAGCTAACTTTGGCTTCTCATTAGAATCACTGTGGAACCTTTTTAAAACATACCTATGTGTTGGCCCAGAGAGTCTGATTTAAATAGTCTCGAATGGGTTCCAGACTTTCATTGTTTCCTCTTCTCTCCTTCTCTGTTGACCACATGATTTTAACATGCAGCTAAAGTTGAGGTCCACAGACTTTGCTTGTGAGCAAATTCTGTATAGACGGCATCAAAAGTCAAATTATTTCTCTATATTGTAATGCTTGATAATATTATATTTGGGTTTTGGTAGATTGGTGATGGGGAGGGATGTGAAACAATAGAG
Organism: Pteropus vampyrus; assembly: GCF_000151845.1. Taxonomy (NCBI): domain Eukaryota; kingdom Metazoa; phylum Chordata; class Mammalia; order Chiroptera; family Pteropodidae; genus Pteropus; species Pteropus vampyrus. The sequence continues at coordinate 2,453,714 of NW_011889130.1, read as the reverse complement.
TAGGCCTATAATAGAAAATATTATCTTAAAAATATTTATTAAATTAAATTGTGCCCACTTATAATGATTTTTTTAATCATATTTAGATATAAATTACTGATTAAATGGGTTCAAGTTTTAGCACTACCTTAATTTGCCATTGTCAAGGTTTTATGAACTTTCTTCAACTATTTTAGCCTATAGCTTTACTAGAACATAGCATTTATTTTTATAATATCTACATAACAGTAGTGTTTTGTTTTTTTCTGTTCCATAGGTCATAGGTTTTGGATCTGTTAAAATTGCAGCATTCATAGCTATGGTAGGAATTCTGTCTATTGTGGCTCAGGTGAGTATCATTTTGCTCATCCCTTTTTTTTTTAACATTTTTATTCTGAAATAACTGCAGGTTCACAGGAAGCTCCAAAGAAATGTTCGTGAATATCCCCTGCCCCCCTAGCTTAGCCCCTCTTCCTCCCCTGCCACAATAACCGCTTATATATCTACGATACAATATCAAACCCAGTAAACTGACATGGATATGGTCCATAGAACCATTTCAATTTTAATAGAATATTGAGGTTGTGCTTTAGGAAGAATTTAAATACAACCTTTCAGTACTTTTTAGAATACTTGTTATTTCTACTGGGTCTGTTCAGCAAATGGAAATTTGTTTTATAACCACCAATCACAACTTAACTCATTACAGATATTGCAAAATTTATTTAACCAGGAGAATGTTTCAATATAATTTTAAAGTTGAAAAGTAAGTTCAACTAAAAATGAAATGAAAATCAGTAACTGTTCCAACCTTTGCTCTCCCCAGGACTGAAGAAATATGGTAAATCAGCACATTAGAATATATGTAATGAGTAAAGAACATTAAACATTTCCTCATCTATAATAAATTTAGGACCACAAAAGGCAGAACAGGTGTCTTTTAAATAAATTCTTTGGCATGTTTAAGTGCATTCACTATATCATATGAGGTTCCCTAGAGGCTATTTCCCTGAAACAGCTACATGCTGCTTTAAAGCATGGTAGGCCAGGTCGACCACTCTTCTGTGAAATGAGAAGGCTCTAGAACTGTTTTGCCTAAATGTTAGAATTGACAAGGCTCTTAGGAATGCATCAAGGCAAAGGCCTTTCTTTTTTGTTGTTGTTGAACTGTATCAGCAAATGTAGATTATGTTAAACTTTCAAGTTGCTTGTGATTCAGGCTTTTCATATTAACTCTGGTTACTCAATTAACCCAGACTCATCTTTTCATCCTGTGCCTTTTCAAAGTCCAGAGTGCTAACCATTACACCATGGGACTTAATCCTGTGCCTTTTCAAACTATCTCAACTATTTTTTAGCAGAGTATATATTTGTTAAAATCAAATTATATTAATCTAACTTTATAAAACTGCAAACCTCCAGCAAAATTCCACATATTCTGTAAATATTCAGCAGGGGCTTGCTATTTACTTGTAGTTAAGTGATTGGCATTTCTCAAAAGATACTGAGGCACTGACTTATCATGGCTATGATGACCTTTCTAGAAAGGTGCTCACAAAGCACCAGATAAGCAGGTTCCTGGGGAGGAGCCCCTGAAGTTCCACTCCTTTAGAGCTACATCCATACTGCGTGGTCTCAAGTCTGTCCCTTAGAGGTCCCTGGTTATCATTATTAGGCTTCCCTCAAAGCATGCATCAAATCTGTGTGTTCACATGGTTTCTCAGGATTATCTCCTTCACTTTGCAGACAGTCTTTCTTACCATCTTGATGAGGTCATTAGGGAATAAGAATACCGTCCTCCTTGGCTTGAGTTTCCAGATGTTCCAGTTAGCCTGGTATGGTTTTGGATCTCAGGCCTGGTAAGCCTCTCCCATGGATTCTCATGAACTAACAGACAGATGCTTCTTTTAGAGGAGCTCAAGTTGGTTGAATGTGATGTGAAGGAAGCAAGGGTTATTTTACTGGTTTGTGTCTTGGAGAAGAGTGGAACTAGGTAATTTAAGATTCTTTGTAAAGATTGTCTTTACCTCAGCAACTTTCAGTGATTTGTTACTTAATTAAGTGTGTGTGCTTCCTCCCCTCAATCTTCCCAAAAGTTTTATATCTACCTTTTAAACACATTTGTCAGTTTTTAGGGACATCATATATAGTCCAAAAAAAAAAAAAAAATCAAGGAAAAATGACATTAGGGTTCGCTGTCCACAATTAGCTGAGTGACCTTGGGCAGAGACATAACATTTATAACATAAAGCATTTGACTTAAATGATTCCTAAGATCTCTTCCAAAATCTTGTGTACCCTGAGACAATTATGAATGCTTGTGTATTAGATTCCCATAAATAGGAAGGTTGAAATAAACCCTGAAATCAGAAGAAGCAAAAAGAATCCTCCGTGCTGTTTTGTTATGCAGCAAGTTTCCCCATGTGCCTTGATCCAAATACCAGAGTTCATATTCCATTTTAAATACTAGAGTTAATTCTCATTTAGTATACATGACAAAATTTAGAGAAACTAGAAATGCCTTAGAGGTCAGTGGTTATTTCTTCTTCTTTAAGATTTCAGTCCTATGAACTTTGGTTCCGTAGCTGATTCAGTCAAGCTCATGCTATATTAAAAAGATTTTGTCAACCTGAAGGGTTTTTCCTTTTCAGTAAGCATGTGCGTGTCAGCCATCCCCTTAAGCCCAGTTGTGGCCTCACACTCCTCTCACTCATACTTAATACTGACACACACTTAAGTCTATTTCATTGAGAAAAAGACAAAAGTCCAAAGCAGGCTTGGAAGTCTGCAGGATGCCATCCTGCACTTCCAGGTTTCTAGTTTTTTTCTTTTTTGTTGATGGCACGTGATACTTTGTTGGAAGATAGCAAACTGAGCAGCACAAAAGCAGTGTGAATGTGAGCCTTGGAGATGTACAAAGAAAAAGTAGGAAATTGGTGGGGAAAATATGAGACTTATGAAAACAAGAAATCTTTTTGAACTTCGTTGAGCTTATGTTTAAAGATGGTAATAGGGAAGCCAGGAAGAACAAATTTTGAAAGAGATAAAATAAAGAATTGAAACTTTCCTATCTTGTGAAGTGATTAGTATTAAGAAGGTGACATATAACCTTCCAAATTTTTTTAAAAAATCAGTTTTTAAAGAGGAAAAATTAAATACAACTTAACTTGAAAAAACAGAAGGCATTTTATGCTTTTGCCACTGATTGTACTGTAAGCAACAAGCTCTTTGGGGCTGGCCTGCCACCTGACAGCAGCCTGTCCTGTCATTGCAGGATGATGTGGGCAGCAGGGACCGTGGCTGCCATGTCCAGCATCACATTTCCAGCAGTCAGTGCCCTCGTCTCTCAGAATGCAGAGTCAGATCAGCAAGGTGAGGTCACCATCCCCTCTCTTATTTTCCTCCTTCAGGTGAGACATACCTTCCAGAAGCACGAGCAGCTCTGAGCCTCTCTTCACATCAACAGGGCAGGAGGTGACAGCCATGTAGGCCTTTCTCAACAATCATACCTATTTACTTTGGCACATAGGAAAATTCTGTTTTCATTCCTGCTCTGATTTTATAGTATGTTTTAAAACTGGACTCAACAATTAAGAATACTAAAAAGTAGAAATAGACTATTTTCTCTTTCCAGTTCTGACTCCTCTTTTATGTAATAACGTCAGAGTTAACTAGACTAATAATAACAGATGGCACCAGCACAGCCAGCTTTATTTGTGAAACAAGGAAATAAAAGATTACATTTCTTTTAAAAAAAAATTTAACAGATGTCTTTTAAATAATGATAAATTCATTAATAATACAATGAGCTATTTAATCACTATAATCACTAAAGTTTCTTTAATTTGGAATCATTCAAAGTCCACTAGCTTAATTTCAGAAATGATTCTTTGAGACAATAAAGGAAAAATAAATCCGTGTATTGTTGATAATTGAATGCAGAGTGAGAGACAAAATTAAGACAACTGTGAAGAGTAGCACTCTACTATGTAGACTCTTGCTTCATCCTTCTTCTGCCTCTGGCTTCCCTATTAGGCAGTTTCCACTACCAGAATCAATTATTTTCCTTCATCTCCTAATAGCTCACCTTACTGTAATCAGGAAGTAGTGAATTATAAAAGGAAAAAATTTTTAAATGCCTTAGAGCTCTTTAAAAAGTTTTTTTAAAAAATCTAGATTGTAAGATAGTTTAGTTATTGTACCTATTTTTCCACATCAGAAATCAGCCATCTTATTTATGTCCACATTTTAAAATAGTGTCACTAGGCCACAAATTCTGTATTACCCTAGCTATGGTAACTCAGCTGGCTGCATATCCTTGGGAGGTATTGTGACTAAAGTGAAGTCGGGTCATCTGTAAAGGATGGGCACTGCTTGGTGTCTGACAGACACTATTCTGTCTTTCATGGCATAAATTTTCTTGGGCTCTTTTTATGCTTATACATATTGATACAGATGTTTCTAAATGTTGGCATACAAAATTATAACACTGTATTAGGTTGAATTATCATTGACCATTTTTGAATTTCAGAAACATGCTATTTATATGGTTCAAGCTAATTTTTTACCTGCCACGTTAGAAACCAAAGATATCTAGAAATTGGGAATTCTGGGATTTTTCAATGCAGGTCTGCAGGGAATTGCATCAGAAATGCAGAGGTCAATGAGGAACAAGTCTGCCTGGAGGTGCCCGGACCACACAGCATCAGGATTGCTGTGGACTCGCATGGACTGCAGACGGCAAAGGGCAGATTTTTATTGTAAAAGCACCATCAAATGAGTAGATCAGGAAATCTTAATCCACAGAAAAGTGGAAATTGCCTGTAAATGGAGAATATTAAAGTTTGTTATGGGAGAAATTCATTACCAAAGGATTTCAGAAATATCATTGTCATTTCATCTCCTTATAGATGTTAGGGCACAGGGTGATAACATTAAAAGGATATGGTAAGACCAAGAAAACATTTGTGCAATGAAAATATGGTGAGTGAAATCCCTAACCTACTTTTCTCAGCACAGACTTCTCAGCCCTGCTGAATCAGTATACCATAGTTTCTAAGAAAGTACTGTTTAGTCCTCAATCTCGAGATGCTTTTCAGAGAAAACTGTGTTCCGTCTTTGTTCTGACATAGGTGTTGCCCAGGGGATCATAACTGGAATAAGAGGACTGTGTAATGGCCTGGGGCCAGCACTATATGGCTTCATATTCTACATGTTTCACGTGGAACTGACTGAGTTGGAACCAGAATTGAATTCTAACTATGCTGCCCTGCAGGTAATTTGGTGATGTTTAGTTTCATAATAATGATTATGTCTGACTATAGCAAAAATCTTCTGACCTTAAATTTGGAGAGTGTTATTTGTATAACATTATTGTTTTATTTGACAGTAGTAGGTACTGTGTTCAGTACTTCCTGGGATTGGGGAGGGATCATTTCAGTGATTTAATATGTTATGTAAAAGATTTGTCTTAACTCTGTTCAGATTCTGTTCTCAACTTACACAATTACTCTGATCAGAGTGCTGTCCTTGGTAAAACTCAGGCCAAGTAAAATATAAAATGACCTAAAATTCCAGCTAGAAAGTGAGCTAGATAGAGTTCTTTTTCAACTCTTTATTTGGAATTTTTCTCACCTTTTTTCTAAGTGATATTTAACATAGATTTCTGAACAAAATTAGAATTAATGTTCGTGCACAGAATGCGTGAACTGAGGTTATAAAATGGAATTAGAGATAAACAACTGTTACTTACAGGTATGACTAAACTATTGAGAAGTGGTGAAAAAGCAGTGATTAGTTTCCCTCTGTCATATTGCAAACACTAGGCTCTACTAGAATTGGCCTTGAAACTTAATGAAACTTTTGCTTATAAGAAAATGATTCACTTTGAGGTTGTGTGGGTTTTTTGGGTCATCTAGAACTAATTTTGTATTGAAAAAACTAACCAAATTCTTCATCTCTATTTGTTTCCCACACCCATCAGGGAGCTGTCATCCCAGGCCCACCATTTTTATTTGGGGCATGTATAGTTCTTATGTCTTTTCTAGTTGCCTTATTCATCCCTGAATACAATAAAGGCGGCGGAATTCAAAAACATAGCAGCAACCTGACCAACACCCCAGAACGGGGTAGCAATGAGGACATTGAGCCACTGTTACAAGACAGTAGCATCTGGGAGCTCTCTTCCTTCGAGGAACCTGGGAATCAGTGCACTGAGCTATAAACTAGGTAGAAAAGGAGATTCTGCAGACATCGTCTCTGAAAATCATTGGAGAGCCATACCACATGGAAACTTCATGGTGCTGGAGGTGAGACGCTAGTGGCATCCTTCAGGGCCAAATTTGATAAGCGACCCTCTGCCTCTCTCCTCTTCCTCCTCCTGTTTCTTTTCTTCATTTCTTTTCCATTTGTACATTAGAACAAGTTAATATTTGAAATACATTCCTGCAAATAGTGTGCAAATCTCAAAGTTATCTGGAGTCCAAACTTTGAAACTCAAATAGAAAAAATCGTATCTCTGCTAGAAAGGATGGCTTTCCTTTAATGCCTCTACAGTACGAGTGACAGCAGTCTTTCCATGTCCTTTTCAGTAGAAGGTGTAGGATTCGAGATAAAGAATCCTTTCTTGTTTTCTTTCTTCCTGTTTTCTCTGAAAAGTGCCCATCTAGCCCATAAGTGTTGATGAGTGGCTGCTCCAAGAGTCACTCAGTATCAGGGATCTATTGCCTTCATTCAAAAGTCAAACAAAAACCTAGTCTTTTTCTTCTTTCCTTGTCTCTACTTAATATTTTCGGCTAGAATGAAATTCAGCATATACACCTCTGGATGTTAAATCAGTGATAAGCTTTACTATTGAAGGAAATTTTTTATATAAATGTAAATCATGAAGAACTAGCAATTCAGATTCCTGGACCCTAGTGTCTTGGTTAAATCCAAGGTGATTTTATAAAAGAAAACACACATAAAGCATTTTGGTAGCAACATAGAAATTGGAGGGTGCATCTAAGAAAGTTTTCAACAATATAAACATTCCTAAGGGAGGATGAGGGTTAGTAACTGGATACCAATAGAGTTTATATCTAAGTTCAGACTCATATAACTATTTGTTCTTTCCCATATCTCCTTTGTCCTACTTCTCAGTTTTTCTCATTCATCATACTTCTGCCTTAACTGCTTTGTGTAGTATGTATTTGTTTTCAGTAGATCTTTATTTCTATTTATCTAGCTGATGAATCTCATGGGACTATGCACATCAGATTCTTTTCTAAAATATGATGGTTTGGGTGAACTCAGTTTCATAAGTGTCTTGCTAGTTTTTTGAGATGTTTTATGGACAAAGAAAATTTTACAGATTTATATGTATTTTGCTGCACTGGTAAATGAATCATTAACTGGGGCCTACTTTTAACAGAGCACTTCTTTGAAAGTTTTATAGATATGAAATATATGTAGAGATTTGTAAGGAGTTTTAATTTTTTTTGATGGAGTGCTGTGTAAATCTTGTATTTATAAATGTAATGAAAGTATTGACAGAAAAATATATACAACTTTTATAAAAGATTATGTACTGATTAAATACATTTAAAAGAAGATATATTTTGAAACCTGTTCTGCTATGAAGAGAAATAACATATCTTTTTACTATGCTGTTGGTTTTTAAGTTAAGCTTCCTAATCATAATAAATTTACAATGGTTACTTTTATGTCTTTTGTGTTTCTTTAAAGCAAACAGTACCATTGATCTTTGGGTTCTCTTGGTTGGCTTTCAACTAAAATAAATTGCAAGTCCTTAAGCTAATGTAAAATATATGTGTGTTTTCAAAAAAGTTTCATTTTTAATAAACTTCCTCCAAAATCTCCCTTCAAAAACAGATTATAACTATTTTATTTTTTAAAAAAAGCAGGAACACAAATATTTGTATACCCATGTTGATTAGCAGCATTATTCACAATAGCCAAGTGTCCATTGTTGGATGAATAAAGATAATATGGTATTTACATACAATGGAATATTTATTCAGCCTTAGAAAGGAAGTCTTGACACATGCTACAACATGGATGAACACTGAAGACATTATGCTAAGTGAAGTAAGCTAGTCACAAAAGGACAGATACGGTATGGTTCTACTTTTGTGAAGAATCTCATCAAATTCATGGAGACACAAAGTAGAATAGTGGTTTCCAGGACTAGAGGAAAAGAGGGTATGGGAAGTTATTTAACAGGTACAGTTTTTCAATTTCGCAGGATGAGAAAAGTTCTAGAAAGGGATGAGAGTGGTTACACAACAATGTGAATGTACTAATGCCACTGAACTACTTAAAAATGGTTAAAATGGTCAGTTTTATGTATATTTTGCCACAGTTTTTAAAAAATGTTCTCATAGCATCTTATTCACCACTACTTACAAAATTGCAATTTCTTTACTCAGTATAACAAATGTCATTTATTCATCTTTTTAATTTTAAAGGTATATATTTTTTAATTGAGATAAAATGCACCATTTTAACCATTCCAAAGTGTACAATTCACTGGATTTTAGCTTATTCACATAACTATGCAGCTGTTAGCCCTGATTCCAGAACATTTCTATCATCCTGAAAAAGTAACCCCTTACTCATTAGCAGTCACTATCAATTCCCTCTATCCCCATCCCCTGGCAATCAGTAATATACTTCCTGTCTATAGATTTGCCTATTTTGCACATTTCATATAAATAGAATCATTCAATATGTGACCTTTTGTGTCTGGCTTCTTTTATATAGCATGTCTTTGAGGCCTATGTTGTATCATATGTCAAATTTTATTCCTTTTTAAAGAGGAATAACATCTCATGGTATGTATACACAATATTTTATTCATTTGTCTATTGATATTTTAGCAATCAAATTCCAATGGACATTTGGGTTGTTTACACTTTCAGGTTATCATTAATAATGTTGCTATGAACTTTCTTGTCCTAAGTTTTTGTGTGAACATGTTTTTGATTCCTCCTAGGTATATACCTAGGAGTGGAATTTCTGGATTATGTGCGAACTCTATGTTTAACCATTTGAGGAGCTGCCAAACTCACAGCAGCTATCTATCCATTTGACATTCACATCAGTAATGTAGGGAGGCTTCGGTTTCTCCATATCCTTGCCAACACTTGTTATTTTCTGTTTTGTTGTTGTTTAAAGACATTCTAGTAAGTTTAGAGTGGAATCTCATTATGCTTTTGATTTGCCTTTCTCTAATGACTAATGATGTTTAGCATCTTTTCATGTGCTTGTTTACCATTTGTATATTTTCTTTGAAGAAATGTTGATTCAAGTCCTTTGCTCCTTTTTTTGACTTCTGTACGTTAACTATTGATTTGCAGAACTTTCTTTTTTATTTTTTACATTGTACAATTCAATTTTTTTTTTCAATTATAGTTGGTATACAGCACACCAGCCTCACCTGTACAGCATATTGATCAGAGATCCACACAACTCATAGAGTGCTCACCCCACCAAATCTAGTACCCCTCCTTCCCCGCCACATATTTATTCCAACATTATTAACCATCTTTCCCATGCTGTATTCTACATCCCCATGTCTACTCTGCAGCCATCCACCTGCATCTCTCAAACCCTTTGCCCTCTTTTCCTTCCCCACCCCCTCCCATCTAGTATCCCTCAAAATAGTCTCTGTATCTATGAGTTTATTTCTGCTTTTGTTGGTGATGTTGATTTTGTTCTTTAGTTTCCACATGTACATGAAATCATGCAATATTTGTCTTTCTCTATCGGACTTATTTCATTCAGTGCAATATACCCTCTAGGTACATCAAGGCAATATCATTTTTCATCCCCTTCCTTTTAGTCTGTATGTGTCCTCTAATCTGAAGTGAGTCTCTTGTAGGCAGCATATGTAGGGATCTTGTTATCCATTCGGCGACTCTATCTTTTGGTTGGAGTACTTAATTCTTTTCCATTTGAGGTACTTGTTGATAGGAATGTAGTTGTTACCATTCTTTATTCCTGTTTTTGGTACATGTTTTCTCTTCTTAAAGAAGTCCCTCCAACATTTCCTGTAATACTGGCTTGGTGATGATAAATTCCTTTAGCTTATTTTTGTCTGGGAAACTCTTTATCTGTCCTTCAACTCTAAATGAGAACTTTGCTGGATATAGTATTCTTGGTTGTAGATGCTGGGTTTTCATCACGTCGAATATTTTGTGCCAAGCCCTTCTGTACTGCATATTTTCTTTTGAGAAATCAGCTGCCAGTCTTACGAGTGCTCCTTTGTAGGTAACTATATGCTTATCTTGCTGCTTTTAAGATTCTTTATATTTAACCTTTGACATTTTAATTATGATGTGTCTTGGTGTGGGTCTCTTTGGGTTCCTGGTTCTTGGGACTTTTTGAGCTTCCTGGGGGTTTATGTCTATTTCATTTGCTAGGTTAGGGAAGTTTTCCATCATTATTTTTTCAAATAGCTGTTCAACATCTTGTTTTCCCTCAGGTATTCCGATGACACGGATATTTTTACCTTTAACAATGTCCCATATGCTCCTTAGATTATTATTATAGTCTTGGCTTCTTTTTTCTTGCCATTCTGATTGAGTGTCCTTGGCTTCTCCATCCTCTATATAGGTCATTTGATCTTCTTTATTCACTTTGTTTATTCCATTTAATATATTTCTCATCTCAGATAATGTGTTCTTCATTTTTGACTGGTTCCCTTTTATAATTTCCATTTCCATTTTTGTTTTTTTATCTCTTTGTTGAAGTTCTTACTGAATTCATCTACCCTTCCCATAAGTTCATTGACCAGTGTTTTGAACTCTTCATCTGTTAGATTACTTGACTCCATTATATCTGGATCTCTGTTCTATTCTCTCATATGATTTCTGCTTCTTTGTCTTCCCATTTGGCTGCCTTTCTGTGTCTGTTTCCATGTACTAAGCAAAGTTTTATTAGTGTGGATTTGTGTATTAGGTGTCCATTGGCACAATCCTGAGAGTGGTTCAGCTGCAGGCCAAATTTAGCCGCAGCCTGTGCCCCTCTGGGGCCTGTTAAGATTCAGCAAGCAATCCACAGATGCTGTGCTTATAGTTGCTTCAAAAGGCCACACCAGAAACCAAGGCCAGCTGCCGCCAGTTTGAGTCTTGGCACTGCTCAGCAAGGAGCACCTGACTGCGGAGCATATACCTGGATGTGGCTTGCATGGGGCTACGACTTGGAGGAGGCAGAGTTTCAGGGAATCCTCTGGGCGGAGCAACCTCTGTTATCCAGTTTGATGATATCTCTGCTATGGCAGCGCTATTCCACGCACTGGAAGCAGGGAGAGATCAACAGAGGAACAATGGATACCACCAGCACTTCTGCCAAGGAGAGAGCTTGGTCCTGGCCTTCACTCCGACAGCTCGGTGTCACCCTGTAAGTCCCTGCGCAGCTGAACCAGCACTAGTGCTCAGAGCAAGCAGGTCCGTTACTCCGGAAGTCCACTTGTGGACGTGGCCCCTTTAAGAAGTGTCTGCCCCTGCTGCAGCCTCTTTGGACTGAGCAGCCTCGCATCCTTATCCCATCCTACCTTCTGCCATTGCAGGGTGATTTCTTAGATTTCTCCCTAGTTCTATGGCTTGTTCAGCTAGCTCCCAGGCAATTTTCCTTGCAGTTTGCTTCTTGTTTCTGTCACCACTTTGATTTGATTGCCAGAGGGATGAACAGAGACTCTATCATTTTTTCCCCTCCCCTCCTTTGTCCATTTTTGATTGGGGTGTTTGTTGTTGAGTTGTAAAAGTTCTTTATGTATTCAGGATGCTAGACTCATCAGATATATGATTTGCACATATTTTCTTCCCATTCTGTGGGTTGTCTTTTTACTTTCTTAATAGTATGCTTTCATGCACAAAGTTTTAGTTTTAATGAAGTTCGATTTATTAATTTTTTTCTCATTTTTTGACCCATCTTTATTTAATTTTTGAATATAGCGTGACGTAGGATTTCAGTGTCATTCTTTTGCATATGAATATTTAATGATCTCAGCACCACTTTTTGAAGAGATTCTTTCCCCCATTGAATGGTCTTGGTGCCCTTGTCAAAAATCTGCTGAACAGTGATGTATGGGTTTATTTCTGGACTTTTAATTCTACTCGATAGTTCTATATGTCTATCTTTAGGCCAGTATCAGAAAGTGTGAGTTTGTTCTTAAAGATTGTTTTGGCAATTTAGTGTGTCCCTTGCAATTCAATATGAATTTTAAGATCAGCTTTTTCATTTCTGAGAGAAAAACAAAAGGAGTTGGTATTTTGATAGGGATTGTATTGAATTTGTAGATGACTTTGAGTAATGTTGCCATCTTATCAATATTAAACCTTCCTACCCATGAACATGGGATGGCTTTCCATTTAATTTTATTTTCAGATTGTTCATTGCTAGTGTATAGAAATAAACTGATTTTTGTATGTTGATCATGTATCCTGCAGCTTTGCTGAATTTATTAGCTCCAGAAGTTTTTTTGTATGTGTATGAGTGGATTCATTAGGGTTTTCTATATATTACATCGTGTCATCTTCAAATAGAGATAATTTTCTTCCTTTCCTGTTTGGATATCTTTTATTTATTTTTTTCTTGCCTAATTTTCTGGCTAGAATTTCCAGTAAAATGTTGAATAGCAGTAGCAAAAGCAAGCATCCTTGTCTTGGTCTTAGGGAAAAAGCTTTCAGCTTTTTACCATTGACTATGATATTAATTGTAGGTTTTTCATTAGATGCCCTTTGTCATGTTGTAAGAACCTAGTCTGTTGAGTGTTTTTTTTTTTTTTTAAGCATGAAAGTGTGTTGGATTCTGTCAAATGCTTTTGCTGCATCAGTTGACATGAGTGTTTTTTTTCCCATCATTCTGTTAATGTGGTATATTACATTGGTGTATTTTCATATGTTGATCCACCCTTGCATTGCTGGGATAAATACTACTTGGTCGTTGTATATAATCCTTTGAATATACTGCTAAATTCAGTACACTAACATTTTTTAGTATTTTTGCTTCTATATTCATAAGGGATATTGGTCTTAAGATATTTTTGTCTGGATTTGGTAATGCTGGCCTCATAGAATAAGTTGGGAAATGTTCCCTTCTCTTTTTCTGGAAGGGTGTAAGAAGGATTGATGTTGATACTTCTTTAAACATTTTGTAGAATTCTGTTACATTAGTCAAGTGTCCCACACCAGTAATTTAAACAAAGAATTTAATATAAATAATTGTGAACTATACTGTTAACAAGATAACTGGAAGAGTAAAACATGAACTCCCAGGCAGTTGGCAGTGGTTCTCAAACTTCAGCATGCATCAGGGTCAGCTGGAGGGCTTGTTAAATACTGCTTCCTGGCTGTACCATCAGTTACTGACTCAGTCAGCTGGTTGGTACTTGAGGATCTGCATTTCTAACCATTTCCCAGGAGATGCTGATGTTGCTGGTCCTGGGACCACAGTTTGAGAACAGCTGTTCCAAGGTATCATGGGAATATCAGTACAGTTTCCCTGGACTCAGGAAACAAAGAGTACATGTCTGAATCATTAAAACCTAGAATCTTAAGGAAGGGTCATAGAATCTGTGGTTGAGTCTCAGACTTCTGAAGAGGCGCTGTCAGCTGACCAATGGTGGTTTTTCTAGGCTTGGAGGTAAGGTCTTTGGGGGAGTGATAGCTGGAGCTGGCACAGTGTACCTGGTTCTGCACATGTTGAAAAAACTGAAACTCGGTTCAGCTCCTGCTATGGGAAGGAACTGTCACTACCATGGTGAAGAAGCTGAAATGAGAAGATGGTAAGAAGTTACTCAATCCCTCCTCTTCCTCTTCAGTTTGGAGTTTCCTTCTATTATCCTTTATTGGCAGAGCTAACACAGAGATCCAGCTGACAGAGTGGAAAGGGTGTGCCAAGTAAAAGGCAAATTGGAACTGAGAAACAATACTGAATCACTGGCCCTATCAACACCTGCTACACATGTGTGAGCTTCTTGGCAGCCACCAACCAACTCCATTTTCTAATGAAATAGCTATCTTATTTACCAATGATGCACCCAACCTCTCTGCAAAGTTAGGAAATGCAGAATCTTAGCAGGAAGATATCTCACCGGACTACGGTTATTATTCCCCCAAATCAATCATAGTCCCATCTGAAAATTCTCTTACCAAAAGGTAAAATTAACTCCAACAAAATGTGTATAAAATGAAGAGGAGGAAAGAAAAAATGTTTATACAATACAATTACATGCAAAACAGCAAAAAGAAGAAGATGTATGTAGCTGCTCTGTCCTGTGACTGGTCATGTGCTCATGGCTGGTATTTAAACTTAAATCTCTCCCTTATTCTATATTTCCTTGGCCCTCACCAGAACCTCAGCTCTTTGGGGTTTTCTACCTGATGGATGATGCAGATCTTCATTCCTAAAGGATCTGAATCCTCAGCAATCCTGCCCCTAACTTTTCTTCTGGGCAGAGAAGTACTAAGAGGTGCCTCAGAGAATCCACTGGGTTCCAGACGTAGCCCTCCTTACTAACTGGTGGCAGAACAAATAACCCAGAAACAGCCCCACACAGTATGGCTACATGATTTTTGACAAATACACAAAAGCAGTTCATTCGAGAAAGGTGATACATGTAGTTCTAATTCCATGCAACTTCTGCGTATGGTAGATGATTGTTATCAGTGGGGCTGCTTTATACCCTTTAACTGTTTCCCTGTCATTTTGATGCATTTTTCACACAATAACTAGAGGGATCCTGATAAAAGTGTCAGATCTGCTTCATATGCCCAATACCTCTAGCCCCTCACAGTGGCCCAAAGACTCCAGGTGTCCTTCCTGCATCCTACTGCCCCGTGCATTCCCATGTTGCCCCTTCCTCTAGATTCCTACTTGCTGTGTTTCTTCACCTCCTTCAGATTTTTGCTCATCTTTCGTGATACCTTCCTTGACCATCCTATTGAAAATCACCATTCAATCTCCAGCACGACCTCTACTGTTTATTCAGAGCTTTAATCTGCTTTCTGATTACAAAACTGCTTTCTGAGGAAGACTGACTTGTCCAGAAAATGCATTCTGCTTCTCTGCCAAAAGGAGGTTAACATTTTCCTTCTCTTAGTTGCAAAGAAACTACAGTCGAACTGAAGATTCATCCTGCAAAGGGCTGTCTGTTCTCAATCTCATTTTGTCTAAATTCAGGGTAGAGTCTGCCCATTTACCCACGAGACTGAGTGGTTTGATCTCTGCCCCCCTTAGGGTGTACCCTGAAGGAGTTGCAGGGGAGGTCCTTGAAGTACACTCCTGAGCACTGGGTTGAGAGTCTGGAGTCTCCAGCTGTAGGGGCTCTGGTCTGAGTGAGCTATAACAATTACATGGAGGACAGCCTAGGGGCAAGTCATAACAAGACCTCAAAAGAGGGCAGATGTCCCCTTTCCTTATCAGTAAGGAGAAACCCTGTTTGGGCCAGGAACATAGCAGAGGAGTGCTGGGTGGAGCTTCCACCCTGGGACAACCTAGATGCTTTACTTTGTCTCTGAATATCCCACAGCACAGTTGTAGGCCACTGTCCCTTGCCGGCTGGGACTTTCGGCCTCTTGTTCTTTTCAAATTTAAATGAAATACTTGCCTACTGTCCCTTAGCACATACTTTTTCCAGACTATCTGGATTGAATACATAGATGTGTTTACTATTGAATTTTTTTCGTATATTTTGTCAATTTGTCTGTGTCCCTGTCTAAGTGGTTTGTAGGGTATCTGCTGTCCTTCAACCTCATGGTCCCAGGTCTTCCCTCTCAGTGCACTGTTCATATTATGGGTCCAGGCACAGAGCTCATTGGTGTTCCTGAGTCGGAAAGCCCCAGCAGGTGGCTGAATTGTAAAGAGAATTCACCCCAAATCCTTTCTCTGAGATCGAACACCTAACAGGCTTTGAGCTTCAGCCTCTTCAGTGATAGATCAATTCTTAGTTTTCTGAGGAAGCTCCATACTATTTTCCGTAGTGGCTGTCCCAATTTGCAGTCCCACCAGCAGTGTATGAGGGGTCCTTTTTCTCCGCATCCTCTCCAACACTCATTACTTGTCCTGTTGATTATAGCTATTCTAACAGGTGTGAGATGGTATCTCATTGTGGTTTTGATTTGCATTTCCCTAATAGCAATGTTGCGCATCTTTTCAAATATTTGTTGGCCATTTGTATGTCCTCTAGGGAGAAGCGTCTGTTCAGGTCCACTGCCTATTTTTTGATTGATCATTTGTTTTTTGGTTGTTATTGAGTCTTATGAGTTCTTTGTACATTTTAAGATATTAGGCCCTTATTGGAGGCATTGCTTGCAAATATATTTTCCCATTCTGATGGTTACCTTGTTGACGGTTTCTTTTGCCAAGCAGAAGCTTTTTAGTTTGATGTAGTCCCATTTATTTATTTTGGCTTTTACTCTCCTTGTCTTTGAGGTCAAATTCATCAAATCCTCTTTAAGTCCAAGGTCCATGAGTTTAGTTCCTATGTTTTCTTCTATGCAATTTATTGCTCCAGGTCTTGTATTCGGGTTCTTAATCCATTTTGAGTTAATTTTGGTGTGTGGTGATAGACAACAGTCTAATTTCATTCTTTAGCATGTGGCTTTCCAGTTTTCTAGCACCATTTATCGAAGAGGCTTTCCTTTCTCCAGTGTATGTTTCTGGCTTATTTGTCGAAAATTATTTGCCCATATAAACATAGGCTTACATCTGGACTCTCAAATCTGTTGCACTGGTCTGTGGGTTTGTTTTTCTACCAATATCATGCTTTTTGGGTTATTGTCACTTTGTAGTATAATTTGAAGTCAGGCAGAGTGATGCCTACAGCATTGTTCTTTTTATTCAGGATGGCTTTGGCAATTCGGGGTCTTTTGCACTTCCATACAAATATGATGATTTTTATTTCCATTTCTTTTAAAAATGTCGAGATTTTAATGGAGATTGCATTAAATTTGTATAATGCTTTAGGTAATAGGATCCTTTTAACTATGTTACTCTTCCAATCCAAGAACATGGAATATCTTTCCATTTCTTTGTATCTTGTTTATTTTAATAGAGTCTTGTAGTTTTCATTATATAGGTCCTTCACATGTTTCATTTATTCCTAGGTATTTTATTCTTTTCATTGCAATAGCAAAAGAAATTATTTTCTCCTCTTCTTTTTCAGGCAATTCATTATTAGAGAATAGGAACGTTATGGAGTTTTGAACATTGATTTTGTATACAGAAACTTTACTGTACTTGCTTATTGTTTTTAGTATTCTTGTGAAGTCTTTAGGGTTTTCTATATGCAGAATCATGTCATCTGCAAATACTGACACTTTGACTTCTTCATTTCCTATTTGGATGCATTTTCTTTCTCTTGCTTGATTGCACTCGCTAGTACCGCCAATGTTATATTGAAAAACAGTGGCAATTGTGGATAGCCTTGTCTTGTTCCTGACCTTAGAGAGAAGGTTTTTAGTTTTTCGCCATTAAATATAATGTTGACTGAGGTTTTGTCATGTATGGCATTTATTAAGGTAATTTCCTTCTTTACCAGTTTTGTTAAGTGTTTGATCATAAATGGATGCTATCTCTTGTCAAAGGCTTTTTCTGCATCTATTGATGTGATCATATGATTCTTATTCTTTCATTTGCACATGTTGAACCATTCCCGTGCCTTTGGGATGAAGCTCACTTGATTGTGGTGTATAATCTTTTTACTACGTTGCTGTATTCGGTTTGCTAGGATCTTATTTAGGATTTTTGCATCTGTGTTCATAAGAGATATTGGTCTGTAGTTTTCTTTTTTTTCTGTGTTATCTTTACCAGGTTTTGGTATCAGGGTAATGTTGGCCTCATAAAATTATTCTGGAAGTACTGCTTCCTCTTTGAATATTTTGGAAGAGTTTGAGGAGAATAGGTATTAAATTTTCTTTGAATGTTTGGTAGATTTCACTGGTGAAGCCATGTGGTCCTGGACTTTTACTTTTGGTAGGTTTTTGATGATTGTTTCAATTTCCATAGTGCTGATTGGTCTATTTAGATTTTCCAGTTCTTCTTGATTCAGTCTAAGAAGGTTGTATTTTTCTAAGTACTGGTCCATTTCTTCTAGGTTATTAAATCTGGTGTTATATACTTTTTCATAGTATTCTTATATGATCCTTTGTATTTCTGCAGTGTCTGTTATGATTTCTCTTCTTTCATCCCTGATTTTGTTTCTTTGTGTCCTTTCTCTTTTTCCTTTAGTGATTCTAGCCAGGGGTTTGTCAATCTTATTAACCTTCTCAAAAAACAAGCTCTTTGTTACATTTGTTTTTCTATTGTTTTGTTGTTGTTGTTGTTGTTGTTGTTCTTGTTCTTGTTCTTGTTCTCAATTTCATTTAATTTTGCTGTTGACTTTAGACTTCATTTTTTCTCCCTTTTTTAGTTTTTTAAGATGAAGTTTTAGGCTGTTTATTTGGGCTCATATTTGTTTTTTGAGCTAAGCCTGTAGTAATATAAACTTTCCTCTTACGACTGCTTTTGCCATGTCCCAAAAGTTTTGATATGTTGCACTATCATTACCATCTGTTTCTGTGTATCCCCTGATCTCTCTTTATATTTCTTCTCTGACCCAGTCATTCTTCAGTAGCATGTTGTTTAATCTCCATGTATTTTTTGTTCTTCCCACTTCTTTTTGTAATTAATCTCTAGTTTTAAAGCATTATGAACAGAGATATGGTTTGTATGATTACAACCCTCTTACTTTTGTTGAGGATACCTCTGTGTCCAAATATGTGGCCAATCCTTGAGAATGTTTCATGTGCACTACAGAATGTATAAGCAGCTGTTTGGGGATGAAAAGTTCTCTAAATGTCAATTATGTCCAGTTGCTCTAATGTGTCATTTACAGATATTATTGCCTCATTGTTTTTCTATTTGGATGATCTGTCCATATCTAACAGTCGGGTATTTAGATCTCTTACTACGATAGTGTTTTGGTCTGTTTCTCCCTTTAGTTCTGTTACTAATTGCTTTATATATTTCAGGGGTCCCTGATTGGGTGCATTGATATTAAAAAGTGTTATATCTTCTTGGCATATGAAGTATTATCATTATGAAGTATTCTTCAATATATTTCTTTATCTTTTTTATTTTGAAGTCTATTTATTCTGATATTAGTACCGCTACTCTTGCTTTTCTCAGAATGCCATTTGCTTGAAATATCATTTTCCACCCTTTCACTTTGAGTCTATA
Organism: Pteropus vampyrus; assembly: GCF_000151845.1. Lineage (NCBI taxonomy): Eukaryota > Metazoa > Chordata > Mammalia > Chiroptera > Pteropodidae > Pteropus > Pteropus vampyrus. The sequence goes on along the minus strand of NW_011889130.1, from coordinate 2,434,511 downwards.
TTTGTCTTTGGAACTGAGATGTGTCTCCTGGAGGCGTCGTATGGTTGGGTTTGTCTTTTGATCCAGTATGCAACTCTGTGCCCTTTTATTGGTAAGTTCAATCTATTTACATTAAGAGTGATTATTGAAATATAAGGTTTTCCTATAGTCATTTTATGTTTTGCTTTATGGTACCTTAGTGTTTCCATTGCTTCCTTGTTTTTGTTTGTCTGTTATTTTTATTGTGGTTGGGTTTTGTGGTTTTTCCTTCCAGTCCTTCTTTATTTATGTTATATAGTTCAGTTCTGACTGGTGTGTGGTTACCATTACGAATATATAGAGGATAATTATATATATAGTAGTCCATTTTCTTCCATATGAGCCTTATCTCCATTCTTTTTCAAAAATATAGATCTTTGAATCCTCTCCTTTTTTGTTATTGCTGTCTTAATTTGTCCCTATGTATGCTGAACGTTCATTACTATCTTGCTATAGCAAATCTCTTCTTATTGTTAAAGCTTATAATTCCCTGTTCTTAATAAGGTTGTTCTCCTCTGCTTCTATCTGCCTGCTAGTTGCCCTACTCAAAGTTATACATCTTTTGGTCACTTTGTTTTAGGTGAGATGACCTCTTTCAGTATTACCTGTAATGCAAGCCTCGTAGCCAAGAATTCCCTCAATTTTTGTATATCTGGAAATTTCTTTATTTCTCCTTCATATGTAGAGGAGAGCTTTGGCGGATACATTATTCTTGGCTGGTAGTTCCTTTCATTTAATAGTTTGAATATTTGATTCTACTCCTTTCTGGTTCGTAAGGTCTGTGCTGAGAAGTCCAAGGATAATGTAATAGGTTTTCCTTTATAAGTTACTGTTTTCTTCTCCCTGGCTGCCCTCAGAATTCTTTTAATACAATGTGTCTTGAAGAAGGCTTTATGGGGTTGAATAATCGAGTGTTCTGTTGACTTCTTGAATTCCTAGCTCCAGCTCATTCCTTAGATTTGGGAAATTCTCACCAACCATTTGTATGAAAATGCATTGTAATGCCTGCTCCTTTTCCTCCCCTTCTAGAATTCCCATTATTCTTATGTTTCCTTTCCTGATGGTGTCAAATAGTTCTCGTATTTCTTTTTCATTATTTTTCATTCTTCTGTTTCTCTCTTCTTCCTTCTGATTCATTCCTAGATTTCTGTCTTTGATATAGCTGATCCTTTCTTCCATTTGATTGTTTTCCATGTTTGCTATTTCATTTTTCAACTCTTGCATTGTGTTTTTCATCTCCTGATGTATTTGGTTCTTTTTGACAATTTCAATCTCCTTGCTAAAGAAATCATTCTGCTAATTTCATTGTTTTTTCAGTTCCTGAAATTGTTGATATGAATTGTTTTGGATGTCATTCATTTTTTTTCAGAAGTACCATCCTGAATTATCTGTCATTTAAGTTGCATATGTCTATGTCTTTAAGCTTATTTCATAGAGATTTTTCTCTTTCTTTCTGAGATGCCTTGTCATTTTGATTGTTCATGTTGTTTAATGGATTATTTCTCTGACTAAGAATTAATGGTAGTGTATTTTGCATTTTTTCCAGAAACAAGTTTTATTATATGAAGGTTTCTCTTTGGCCTGTTGCAAAGAAGGCATTTTTCTTTTGGTTTCCAGTAGGTGGTGTCTAAGCCTCTTTGATCCCTGCTTTATATATAAAGTCTTAATAATGCTTTTTTTTTTCCTTATAGGTATTCAATCAAGCTTGCTAACTTCAGTCTCATTCCCTGTTAGTGTTAGCGATAGTTTCAGTAGCATTTACTCAGGTTTCCCTGGGGCTCCATGCTGTTTGTTCTTGGAGGATATCAGGGAAGGGGCCCTCTGGGTTGGGGTTGGGGTCTGTGGCTCAGCCTCACTTTTTGCACCAACTTGTAATAATCAACTGTTGCTTCTCTGCCATCCCCACTTCTCTGCTGTCCCAACTTCTCTGCTTTCTGCCCTGATCCCTGGGCACTGCCACCACATGGAGCTCACAGCTCTCCCAGGCTGGGCTGTTGAGGAAACCCACTGCACCTTCTCCTCTCTTCCTGCATGGAGCTTTGGCTGTGAGAGGTAGCTTCTTTGTTTCTCCCAGTTTACCACCTGACTCCCAGGGTTCTGGCCTGTGAAAGCTATTTTGCTCACATCTCATGCTCAGATGAGCTTGTGTTCAGGTTGGGTGTTTTTTGTTGAGTTTTACTTTTTCAGCACATTATTGTTTCAAGGGGAGAGATCTGGGGACATTTCACAATCTGCCATATTTCAAAGGCCTATCATTACTAAATGATGTAGGAACACCATTAGTGTAGGAACACATTTAGTCTTTATAACTAAAAAATTCATGAGCACATTTATGAAATCAGTCTCCTCTCAGCTATCCTTTGTTCATAATAGTGAAGCTGATCCTTACCCACTAGGTCAGGTGTTTGATTAGTTTTTTTTGATAGTGGAGTGGTGCCAATATCCATCAATGGAAGCAGTTGCAATCCAAATTGATTGCAAGGGAAATATCTCCTTCAAAGGGAAAGAATTAGACTCTTGGTGAATGAGGAGCTAAGGGGAAGGAGAAGGAGATGCAGAGATCAGAGCAGTGGCACACATTCACAGCAGCCTGCTCAGGAAAAAGGAAAGATGAGGTTTTCCCCAGGGCAGACAGAAGGAACAGCCAAGGGCAGGGAGGTGGTGATGAGTAAGAAATCTCAGCATTCAGGAAGTGTGAAACTGTAGGCTCTAACTTTCCAGAATAAATCTCAGCTTTAGATGGGAATTTAATGTCAGACCCACCCACTAGGCACTCACTTTCCTATGGAAAATGGCATAGTCCAAAATTTCAATGGTGTAAGACAAATAAGGGCCTACATCTTTTTAACAGAAACAACATATATACCAGTGTCAACATAAGAACATTTAAACCTGTAGGAAAGTTTTACAAGTTTATTAGAGTTTATTTGAGCCAAACTGAGGACATG
>NW_011889130.1:2388479-2431275 GCF_000151845.1 Pteropus vampyrus | reverse complement strand
ATATATATATATACAGTCGTCCATTTTCTTCTGTGTGTGCCTTATCTCCATTCTCCTTTGCGAATTTGGATCTTTGAATTCTCCCCTTTTCAGTCATTATTGTCTCAATTTGTCCTTATATATGCTGTATATCATTACTATCTTGCAATAGCAAATCTCTTTTTATTGTTTAAGCTTATAATGCCCTGTTGTTAGTAAGAGTTGCACTCCTCTGCTTCTATTTGCCTGATAATTACCTTACTCCTAATTATTATTATTTTTTTTGTCATTTTGTTTTAGGTAGTTGACCCCTTTCAGTATTTCCTATAATGTAGGCCCTGTAGTGGAGAATTCCCTCAATTTTTGTATTTCTGGAAAAGTCTTTATTTCTCCTTCATATCTAAAGGAGAACTTTGCTGGATACATTATTCTTGGCTGGTAGGTCCTTTCACTTAATAGTTTAAATATCTGATTCTATTCTTTTCTGACTTGTAAGATTTGTGCTTAGAAGTCCAAGGATAATCTAATGGGTTTACCTTTATAAGTTACCATTTTCTTCTCCCTGCCTGTCCTGAGAATTTTGTCTTTGTCATTGATTTTTGATAATTTTAACATAATGTGTCTTGGTGAAGGCCTTTTTGGGTTGAGATAATTGGGTGTTCTGATGACTTCTTGAATTCTAAGCTCCAGTTCATTTTTTAGATTTGGGAAATTCTCATCAACTATTGTCTGAAAATGCTTTCTAGTCCTTGCTCCTTTTCCTTGCCTTCTATAATGCCGATTATTCTTATGTTTCCTTTCCTGATGGTATCAGCTACTGAAGAATGACTGGGTCATGGAAGAAATGAAAAAAGATCAAGAGACACATAGAAACAAATGACAATGATAGTACATATCAAAACTTTTGGGACGTGGAAAAAGCGGTAAAAAGAGAAAAGTTTATATCATTACAGGCCTATCTCAAAAAAAAAAGTGCAAATAAACAACCTAACTCTTCATCTTAACTATAAAAAGAACAAATGAAGCCTAAAATCAGCAGGAGAGAAATAATCTAATGAAAATTAGAGCAGAATTAAATGAAATTGAGAACAACAACAAAAAAATAAAAATATAAATGCAACAAAGATCTGATTCTTTGAGAAGTTTAATAAAATTGAAAGCTCTTGGCTAGACTCACTAAAGAAAAAGGAGGACACAAATAAACAAAATCAAGGTCGAAAGAGGAGAAATTATGACAGACACTGCAGAAATACAAAGGACCATACAACAATACTATGAAAGTGTATATAACATCAAATTTAATAACCTAGAAGAAATGGACAAGTTCTTAGAAATGTACAACCTTCCTAGACTGAATCAAGGAGAACTGGAAAATATAAATAGACCGATCAGCAGTATGGAAATTGAAACAATCATCGAAAATCTACCAAAAAGCAACTTCAAAACTAGATGGCTTCACTAGTGAATTCTACCAAATATTCGAAGATTTAATACCTATTTTCCTCAAATTCTTCCAAAAAGAAGAGGAGGCTATACTTTCTATCTCATTTTAGGAGGCCAATATTACTCTGATACCAAAACCTGGTAAACATAACACCAAATAAATAAAACTACAGACCAATATCTCATGAACGCAGATGCAAAAATCCTAAATAACATACAAGCAAACCAAATACAACAACATTTTAAGAAGATTATACACCACGATCATGTGGGTTTCATTCCAGGGATGGTTTAAAATATGTAAACCAATAATTGTGATACACCACAAAAGCAAAAAAAATGAATAAGAATCTTATGATCATACCAATAGATGCAAAAAAAGCATTCAAGATACAGCATCCATTTATGATCAAAACACTTAACAAAATAGGTATAGAAAGAAAGTACCTTAACATAATAAAGGCCATATATGACAAGCCCTCAGCCAACATTATACTTAATGGTGAAAAACTAAAAACCTTCCTTTAAGGTCTAACATTGGAGGTCCTAGAGAGTGCAATCATACTAGAGAAAGATATAAAAGGCATCCAAATAGGAAATGAAGTCAAACTGTCACTATTTGCGGATGACATGATCCTCTCTATAAAAAACCCTAAAGACTCCACAAGGACAGTACTAGAAACAATAAGCAAATACAGTAAAGTTTCTGGATACAAAATCAATGTTCAAAAATCCATGGTGTTCCTATACTCTAATAATGAAGTGTCAGAAAAAGAAGTGGAAAAAATAATTCCCTTTGCAATTGCAACACAAAGAATAAAATACCTAGGAATAAATTTAACGAAACATGTGAAGGATCTATATAATGAAAATTATAAGACCCTATTAAAAGAATCGAAGAAGATACAAAGAAATGGAAAGACATTCCATGTTCTTGGATTGGAAGAATCAATATAGTTAAAATGACCATATTACCTAAAGCATTATACAGATTTAATGCAATCACCATCAAAATCCCATCAGAATTTTTTAAAGAAATAGAACAAAAAATCCTGAGATATATGGAAACACAAAAGACCCCAAATTGTCAAAGCCATCCAGAGAAAAAAAGAACAAGGCAGGAGTTATCACTCTGCCCGACTGCAAATTGTACTACAAAGCAACAGTCATCAAAATGCCATGGTATTGGCAGCAAAACAGACACACAGACCAGTGGAACAGGATCGAGAGTCCAGAAGTAAACCTATATTAATATGGGCAAATAAATTTTGACAAGCCAAAAATATACAGTGGAGAAAGGAAAGCCTCTTCAATAAATGTGCTAGGAAAACTGGAAAGCCACCTGCAAAAGAATGAAACTAGACTGTTGTCTATCACCACACACCAAAATTGACTCAAAATGGACTAGGGGCCTGAATATAAGACCTGAAACAATAAAATGCATAGAAGAAAACATAGGAACTAAACTCAAGGACTTTGGACTTAAAGAAGATTTGACAAATTTGACCTCAGAAGCGAGGCAAGTAAAAGCTAAAATAAATGAATGGAACTACATCAAACTAAAAAGCTTCTACTCAGCATCAGAAATCGTTAACAAGGTAAAGAGAGAACCATCTAAATGGGTAAATATAATTGCAAGCAACACCTCCAATAAGGGTCTAATATCCAAAATATACAGAGAACACATATAACTCAATAACAACAACAAAAATCAAACGATCAAATCAAAGAATAGGCAGAGGACCTGAACAGACACTTCTCCCTAGAGGACATACAAATGGTCAACAAATATATGAAAAGATGCTCAACATCACTAGCTATTACGGAAATGCAAATCAAAACCACGATGAGATACCATCTCACACCTGTCAGAATAGTTATAATCAACAGGACAAGTAATAACAAATGTTGGAGAGCATGCAAAGAAAAAGGAACCCTCATACACTGCTGGTGGGACTGCAAATTGGTACAGCCATTATGGAAAACAATATGGAGGGTCCTCAAAAACTAAGAATTGATCTCTCATATGATCCAGCAATCCCTCTACTGGGTATTTACCCCAAAGACTTCAAAACCCATATCCAAAATGATATTTGCACACCAATGTTCATAGTATTATGGACATGGAAGCAACCGAAGTGTCCTACAATAGATGGTTGGCTAAAGAAGTCGTGGTGCATATATACAATGGAATATTACTCAGCCATAAGAAGAGATGAAATACTGCCATTTGTGACAATATGGATGGACCTTGAGATAATCATGCTACGCGAAATAAGCCAAACGAAAAGTTGAAAATCACATGATATCACTTATATGTGGGATATAAAAAGTAACAAATGGACAGGAAAAACAGATACTCGTGGACATGGACTACAGACTCGTGGTTACCAGAGGGTAGGGGGAAGGGCGGAGGTAGAAGGGGTAAAGGGGGTCAAATATGTGGTGACAGAAAAAAAATGTAACTGTGGGAGGTGAACACAGTGTAAACATATATATGCCTTACTGTTAAAGTGCACAGCTGATATATTATTGTATTTCATTATCCAATGTCACCATAAAAAAAAACTATAAAAAAAATTACCTTAAACATCTAAAGTCTCATAAATTTTATTTTATTTATTTTTTTTAATTAATTGATTTTTTTATGGTGACACTGGTTAACGAAATCCAATAAGTTTTATATCTTTCTCTTGAAAGATATCTTTATATCTTTCACTAGGAACTCTAATGTGATATTGAATAACAGTGGCGATAGTGGACAGACTTGCCTTGCTCCTAATCTTTGAGGGAAGGTTTTTAGTTTTTCACCATTAAGTACAATGTTGGCTGAGGGTTTGTCATAAATGGCCTTAAGGTACTTTCCTTCTATACTGATTTTGTTAAGCGTTTTGATCATAAATGGATGCTGTATCTTGTCGAAGGCTTTTTCTGTATCTATTGATATGATCATATGATTCTTATTTTTTAATTTGTTTATGTGGTGTATCACGTCGATCGATTTGCATATGTTGATCCATCCCTGTGCCCCTGAGATGAAGCCCACTTGATCGTGGTGTATAATCTTTTTAATATGATGCTGTATTCGGTTTGCTAGTATGTTGTTTAAGAGTTTTGTGTCTGTGTTAATGAGAGATATAGGTCTGTAGTTTTCTTTTTTTGTGTTATCTTTACCAGGTTTTAGTATCAGGGTAATATTGGTCTCATTAAATGAGTTGGGAAGTATTGCCTCCTCTTCAATTTTTGGCAAGAGTTTGAGGAGAATAGATATTAAAACTTCTTTGAATGATCGGTAGAATTCACTGGTGAAGCCATCTGGTCCTGGATTTTTACTTTTTGGGAGGTTTTTGATGATTGTTTCAATTTCCATACTGCTGATTGGTGTCTGGGCTTTCCAGTTCTTCTTGATTCAGTCTAAGAAGGTTGTATTTTTCTAAGTACTGGTCCATTTCTTCTAGGTTATTAAATTTGGTGTTATATACATTTTCATAGTATTCTTGTATGATGCTGTGGATTTCTGTGGTGTCTGTCGTAATTTCCCCTCTTTCATCCCTGATTTTGTTTATTTGTGTCCTTTCTCTTTTTTCTTTAGTGAATCTAGCCAGGGGTTCTTCAATTTTATTAACCTTCTCAAAGAACTAGCTCTTTATTGCATTTATTTTTTCTATTTTTTTTTTCAATTTCATTTAATTCTGCTCTAATTTTGATTATTTCTTTCCTTCTGCTGACTTTAGGCTTCATTTGTTCTTCCTTTTCTAGATTTTGAAGATGAAGCACTAGGTTATTTATTTGAGCTCATTCTTGTTTTTGGAGGTAGGCCTGTAATGATATGAACTTTCCTCTTATGACCACTTTTGCCATGTCCAAAAGTTTTGATATGTTGTACTATCATTATCATTCATTTCTGCGTATCTCTTGATATCTGTTTTATTTCTTCTCTGACCCAGTTATTTTTCAGTAGAATGTTGTTTAATCTCCATGTATTTGTGGTTCTTTCTGCTTTCTTTTTACAGTTGACTTCTAGCTTCAAAGCATTATGATCAGAGAATATGTTTGCTATGGTTTCAATCCTCTTATATTTGTTGAGGCTATCTCTGTGTCCTAGTATGTGGTCATTCCTTAAAAATGTTCCATGTGCACTAGAGAGGAATGTAGGAGTAGCTGTTTGAGGATGAAAGGCTCTGTAAATGTCAATTATGTCCAGTTGGTCTCATGTGTCATCCTTATTGATTTTCTGTTTGGATGATCTGTCCATATATGACAATGTGGTATTTAGATCCCCTACTGTGATAGTGCTTTTTTCTGTTTCTCCTTTTATTTTTGTTAGTAATTGCCTATATATTTTACGCTCTCTGATTGGGAGCATAGATATTAATAAGTGTTATATCGTCTTGGTGTATGATTTCCTTTATCATTACGAATTGTCCCTCAGTCTCTTTCTTTACTTTTTATTTTGAAGTCTATTTCATCCTATATTAGTACTGCTATTCCTGCTTTACTCTGAATGCCATTTGCTTGGAATATCTTTTTCTGCCCTTTCACTTTAAGTCTGTGTTTGTCTTTGGAACCGAGATGTGTCTCCTGGAGGCAGCATATGGTTGGGTTTTGTTTTTTGATCCAGTCTGAAACTCTGTGCCTTTTAATTTGTGGGTTCAGTCCACTTATATTTTGGGTATTATTGAAATGTGAGATCTTCTTATAGCCATTTTATCTTTTGCTTTCTTGTAGCTCGGTGTTTCCACTGTTTCCTTGTCCTTTAGTTTCTGTCTGTTTTTTTAATTTGCTTGGGTTGTGGATTTTCCCTCTAGTCCCTCTTGTTTTATGTTACATACTTCTGGAATTTGGCATGTGGTTACCATTAAGAATATGAAGAGGATGATTATATATGTACATATATATATATACACAGTAGTCCATTTTTTTCTGCATGTTCCTTATTTACATTCTCTTTTGTGAATTTGAATCTTTGATTCTTCTCCTTTTCTGTTATTTTGTCCCAAATTGTCCTTATGTATGCTGAATGTTCATTTCTATCTTGTGACAGCAATTCTCTTCTTATTGCGTAAGCTTATAATACCCTGTTGCACTACTCTGCTTCTGTCTGTCTGCTAGTTGTCTGACTCACAGTTACATATTTTTTTTGTCATTTTGTTTCAGGTGGGTTGACCCTTTTCAGTATTTCCTGTAATACAGGCCTCTTTATTTCTCTTTTATATCTAAAGGAGAGCTTTGTTGGATACATTATTCTTGGCTAGTAGTTCCTTTCATTTAGTAGTTTAAATATTTGGTTCCACTTCTTTCTTGCTTGTACAGTTTGTGCTGAGAAGTCTAAAGATAGTCTAATGGATTTTCCTTTATAGGTTACCATCTTCTTTTCCCTGGCTGCCTTGAAAATCCTTTTTTTGTCATTAATTTTTGATAATTTTAAAGCAATATGCCTTAGAGGTCTTTTCGGGTTGAGATAATTGAGCGTTCTGTTAGCTTCTTGGATACAAAGCTCCAGCTCATTTCTTAGACTTGGGGAATTCTCTTCAAATATTTCTCTAAAAATCCTTTCTAATCCCTGCTCCTATTCCTTCCCTTAGAGAATGCCCATTATTCTTATGTTTCCTTTCTTAATGGTAACAGCTAGTTCTTGTATTTCCCTTTCATTATTTTCCATTCTTCAGTCTCTCTCTTCTTCCTTCTGTATTATTTCTAGATTTCTGTCTTTGATATCATTGATCCTTTCCTCTATTTGGTTAGTTCTATTTCCTAAGCTTGCTATTTCTTCATCTCTTTTAGTGTGTTCTTCGTCTTTAGAAGTTCTATTTGGTTCTTCTTATAGGGTTTCAATCTCCTTGCTAAAAAACTCATTCTGCTTATCTAGTTGCTTTTTCAATTCCTGAAATTGTTCATATGCATTATTTTGGATCTCATTGATTTTTTTCAGAAGTACAATCCTGAGTTCTCTGTCATTTAAGTCACATATCTCTATGTCTTTAAGCTTATTTTTCTGGAGATTTTTCTCTTTTCTGAGTTGCCTTGTCACATTGGTTGTTCATGGTGCTGATGGGCTATTTCTCTGCCTCGGCATTGATGAGAGTGTATTCTGCTTTTCTTTTCTTTTTTTCAGAAAGATTTATTATATAGAGGTCTCTCTTTAGCCTGTTGCTTAGAAGATGGTTTACTTTTGATTTTCAATAGGTAGTATCCAAGCCTCTTGGATCCCTGCTTTGAGACTTAATAATGCCTCTTTTTTTTTTTTTAATAAATATTCAATCATGACTGCTACCCTCAGTCTCAGTCCCTGTTAGTGTTAGCGACAGTTTTGGTAGCATTTGCTCAAATTCCCCTGGGCCTCCACGGTGTTCCGTCTTGGAGGATATGGAGGCAGAGGTGCTGTCTGGGTTGGTGGGTGGGGTTTACTGCTATCTCTGTGTCTCAGCCTAGCATTTCTCAACCGCACTGCTAAGAACCATCTGTTGCCGCCCTGAAGTTAGTCTTTGTATTGCCTTCTGCCCGGATCCCTGGGCTCCACTGTGTGGAGCTCACATATCCCTCTGTCAGGGCCGTTCAGGGAACTAGTAGCAACTTCACTCCTCCTCCACCACCTGCAGGGAGATCTCCACAGTGAAAGGCAGCTTCTTTGTTCCTCTCTGGATTCTTGCAGTTCCGACCTCTGGAAACTCATGCACAGATCACTTGCTCAGATGTGCTTGTGTGCAGGCTGGGTGTTAATTGTTGAGTTTTAAATGTTCAGCTTATTGTTATTGCAAGGGGAGAGATCTGGGACATCTCTCACTCTGCAGTGCTTCTGACATCACTCCTGTCCATTGTCTTTTGAGTTTTGTTTTGTTTTACATGATATAAATTTCAGAGACATCGTAATAACAGCTCGTGCTTAAACAATCTCTGTGACTGATGCTGTGTAAGCCACACAGAAAGTCTACCTGAGCACCTGATATTAACTAAATGTTATAAAATTTAACCCATATAGTCATCTCAGCCATTTGGCCCATTTTGCTGCTGAAGCTCTAAGACTCAACACACCATCTTAGGGTCCTTGGCACTTGGGTCCTTAGACAATAGGATTGCTTTAGATAATTCGTTAGCTGAACAAGGAAGTGTTTGTGCTATGGCCAGTTCATCATGATTTGCGTACCAGGGGACATAATTATGAAAGTTGCTTTTTATTCTTTGTCTAAATTGAACACTGGAATGCCCCCTTTAAGGCTCAGAAACCATCATGGAAGAGGAGGGCATGTGAGATTGTAAGAGCTGGATAAGAGGGTCACACAAATCTGACTCCATCTTAAAAGCTAAACCTCCCTCTTAATTGAACCTGGACCAAGTTGCTCTATTTCCCTCAAGATTGAGGAACAAACAACAAAAAAAGAGTGGGGGGCTGTAACAGACTGAAATGTTAGATCTCTCTGACTCCATCTGTTCAAGTTGCTTTGTTCTCATGGCCTTCAGGCTAATAGCTTCTGCTTAAGTTTCACATAGCCATGCTAATCATTAGATAAGATTGCTGCTTGACTTTTACAAAACAGCTCTTCCCATTTCCCCTTCCTTGGACACAAAAGAAGCCTGAACCCAATACTTTGGTAAGATAGATTTGAGGAACAATTAAGTCTCTCATCTTCTTGGTTGGTGCCTTCTAGATCAATAAACTTTTCCTAACTGCAACCTCTGAAGGTTTGACTTTTGGTGGACGCATCAGGAACATAGACCTTGGACCAGTAACAGCCACGGTTCTCCATTTTGTTTAAAATCAGTTGATGATCACTATTTCCTGGGTTGTGCTCATTCAATCCTCTCCCCAATCCAAAGTTCCATGGGATTTATTGGTTACCAGCAGAGTTGGACTGGGTCCAACTTAAGAACCAGACTGGATCCAGGATCGAACTGGGTCCAATTTCAGCTGGATTGCATCCAATAGACTGCATATGAATATTAAGAAATTGGATCACTTATATCCAAAAACTTGAGCATTCCACCTTCCAGCATACCTGCTTCTTTTATATTCAAGATCTATAGTTCCAGAAGCTAAAGACATTTGCAAAGGAAGCAAAACCTTTCTGGAGACAGCCTAGAATTACTTGGCCATCATTGTTGCAAGATTCTCGAACGGGGAGACGGGACACCAAGACTATAAGCAGGAATTAGCGTTTATTGATGTCAGCCCCAGCTCAGTGGATTCTTATCCAAAGGCTGAGCCCCCATTGTCACATGGCGGGCAGTTTTATACCATCTTGTACTTTCGCATTCCTACACTGCTATAGATATTCCATATAAAGAAAGAGAACATAAGGAGAACACTGATTGGTTGCCAAACTATAAGGAAACCGGCTTAATCATTTAAGTGGGTTTTCAGACTGCAGTGTCAGCCGGAGAGTCCTGGGATTGGGGGTGCAGTCAGGAACTAACTCATTTGAGCAGGAAATGGTCAGGCAGGGTCAGGCTGCCACATGCCCCCCTTTGATGCTCTATGATGACCCAGGACTGGGTCAGAGAGCATCTTATCCTTCTAACTTTTGGTTTAGAGGCTGGTACCTCCGTAGCATGAGGAGTTTTGCTGCAGTTTTTCATTCTACTATAGCCTCTATGAGGGAGGTGGTTGACCAGATCACAAGAGCAGTAGGCATGGGAGGAGGGGGTAGGTTCTGAGGAGGAGGAGTACTATCCCAACTAAGGTCTTAAAGCCACCAAAAGTGGAGACCCAGCCTCCAAAGAGGTTACTAGGGTCCCATCCTGATGAGACATTGTCCTCAGGCTTCTACCATGCATAGATTGGTCAGCTTCTGGTGTGACCAAAGCAGGGCTGAGGTCTTACCCTTGATCTGTCTGCGCAGTCAGTGTTTCCTTCCAGAGGGTTGGCTTGAGGGGCTCAGAAGAGTCTGACAACGTGAAGTCATTCCAGCACGTAGAAGTGGTAGGAAGCTTTGCAACCTAGAAGATATAAACTTAGCAAAAATATAGAAAAGACAAGTCAAAATTAATAGTAGAGGTAATTGATAATGAAGTTACTTTTTCATGGCAGTTTGTTAATTCAAGGTAAAGATATCTAGTGAAAGGAAATTGAATCATTTTGAAGAGTCGTGGCATACATACCGGGCTAAAAGAATAATTATTTACAAAAGTTCCCTGATTCCCTGTGTTGTGGCGCGAATGATTCTGAGACCCACGGAGCCAACTGAGATTAATTATGAGCCTTTATTAGCCAGCCGGTGACTGACTCTACCAGGCAGGGTTAGAGGAGATCAGCCCCGAGCTTCCCAAGCAGGCTGCTTATAAGGTTTTTTTACTACATCTTTGAATGAACAGATGACAAGAAGCAGAAGTTAGTCGTTAACTCTTTGTATACAGATAAATGTATTCAAGGGAACTCCCAGTGAACAGGGCCTAATAGACAGTTTTATTACCTTTGCCTTGAAATGCTGCGCTTACCCCTGGGGCTGGCGCCCGGGGATAGCACCTCCCTGCAATTGAGTTACTGCTCTCCCTAGGAGATGGCGCCTGGAGATAACCTCTTCCATGAAACTGGAGAATTTCCACTTTTACACCTGGGACATATGGACTTATCTAGTCCTGTGGACTTACCTAGTCGTGTGGACTTATCTCGTTCCCAGAACAAGAACTTAAGATCTTCCACGGGTTCACAGGATTAGGTTGCATTTTCCGGTTTATTTTCTGGAGGAACCTGTGAGGACTTATAAAAAAAACTGATTTAATTTGAGATAAATGTACCCAGCTGTTGATTCCTTGTAATTTGACAGCAGTTGGGAATTTAACAAAACTTGGTAGGGCCCTTTCTGTTTGCCTTGAGGGCTGACTTTTTATTCCTGTCACTGCGCAGTTAGCATTGGAGGGAGGCCCATGGGATGGGTCAGGACAGAGTAAATAGCTTTAGTATTCAATAAAAATTCAGTTTTTCCTTCTTGCCATGTCAAGGGTGACCTGAGGTTCCACTATTATGATCATGGTGGGTTTTTCTAGGACTGGAGCTTGCAAGAGCTTGGGCCTCCGTTGCTGGAGGAGAGAGCAGCCCCTTCAGGAGAGGCTTGCTATGTGGGGCGAGGGCTTATGAGGTCTACCCCTCCCCCACTTCCTAGGGCTGGATGAACATTTGCCCTTTCAGTGCCCTTCCTTCTGCAGTTTGCACATTGATTATGCCTCAGTCCCGACAATGCCACTCATGGCCAACCAAGATCGAGGCCCTCCAGGCCTGCAAGGTTTTTATTGTCTAGGGTCACCTCGAGATGGTCCCTGTGTCAAGGCAGCTAAAATTGGCACCCTTTTTGTACTCTGCTTCCTTCTCTGCCCAGTTTCAATTATTGGACACCTTAAAGACCTCTGGCACCAAGGCAGCCTGCGGGATTGGGGTCTTGGCCCCAACTTTTGGAGCGTTCTTTGAATATTAGGCACAGACCAAGTTATGAAATGTATATCTAGGAGTGTCTGGCCTTCAGACTTTGGGCTAATGTTAGCATATTCTCTAAAAGCCTCAGAAAACTGGTTGAGTTAACATAAAACACAGAAATTACTTTGATTAAGCACGAAATCCTTGTTTTCTACTTAGAAAACTTTTCTATAACATCAGTAGCAGACTAATAGTCTAAGAAACATTAAAATGCAACTTTAATTTTGCCTTAGCTTACTTTTGTCATTTAAATTTCCAATCTCATTTAGCTCAATCATATAAAATTTTCTCAGTATTTCTCTTTACAAAACTTCTACTACTTTTCTCATTCAGAAATAACCAATTTTAAGACAAACACCTTTTCTTTAATTTCCTTCAAAATAAATTTTTATACTTTATTCCTTCTGTTACCAAAAAACATTTTCCTTTCCATCATAATTAGAATTTTTAATTCAACCATTATATTAAGTGTAACACAGAAAAATGACATTATATTAAGTGTAACACAGAAAAATACTTAAATATGAGCGCATACTCATATTTCCCCATCATCAGTATTTGTAACTTTCCTGGGGTGCATATCTAGTTTCCTCAGGGAGTGATGAAATAAATGGGATCCCTAGAGAACTTGGACCCCTTCAGAGTCTGAGGGTGAAGGGAGAGGAGAAAACTCCTGATGATTTTGAGAATCAAAAAGATGATTTTGAGCTCCGGGAAGGTGCTCTTATCATTGGGCCATCTAATAAGTCTGAGTCTTGATAAAGGAGCATAGAAGTTTGTATGTAGGAGACTTCCTCCTATTTTCCAGCTTCTTGCAAAAGAGATCTAATTGGAGGATAGTATTGTAGTTTAGTGAACCGTTTACAGGCTAAACTTTTTGACCCCCTTCCCATTGTTAGTTTGGAAGGAAGAGGGTCCCCTTCCTAGCTGCGAGAAATTGCTGCTGGTGTATTTCACACACAGCCAGGCTGTGGGGCTGTGGTTTTTACCTTCCCTGCAGGGCACAAGCTGAGAAGTGTTTGTGCCACTGGTGAGGGAGGAGGAAAAATATTTTTTTCCCTCACCGTGAGTTGAACCTGGGCTACCTGGACAAAAGCACTGAACTTTAACTCCTAAGATACCATGGAACACAATCCTAGCTGTGTCTGAATCTGAAAGTATGTAACTCACCTGGAGAGGATTGTGTGTGCACCCTGTGGTGTAGTGCTGGTGCCACCTGGAAAAGCAGAAGGGGAATGGGAGACAGCAGCATGGATCTGGGAGTTCTAGTCCAGGGGCGTTAGCGAGTGCCCGTTTGATTTTTTTTTTTCTCTTTTTCTTTCAAAGGCCTTTTGTTGTGTAGATTCCTAGAGTAGGGGCTCCCGTTCTCCCCACTTTGTGGCTTCATAGAGGGGTTTGGCCAAGTGTGTCAAAGGTAATTTGAGCCTGTAGTTTTCCTGGGGTCAACTGACCCCGTAATCTTCTGAGAAGACGTTCTTAAAATATTTTAACATACAATTTAAGACAGTTGGCTTAGAGGAACCTCTCCCCATATTTGCCTTAGGGAGCTTCCTAATGGAGGGAAAAATAGACCTTAAAATTTCAAGAAAATAATTCAACAGAGGGCCCCTATGTCAAAAAGGCCATTTAGAGATAGATAATTCTTAAGCCCAATTAGTAATTAATTGCCCCACCCCCTCATGTATCTCACCCTGTGTTGATGACACAAAGAAAAACAAGAGGAGACCACTCAGGTGCTCACCTGGCTGTGTCCCAAAGGAGCTTAGGTGATGCTTGGCTGTAGCAGACTCGGCTTTATGACCTATGATCGAACACTAGTCCAATGCTGCCATAGACCATATGCCATACATCACAGAGCCTCAGATGAGCCCACCCAAACTTCATGGCCTGTAGGGGACCTTAAGGGTGTCCAGCCATGGAGCTACAAATTTGTACCTTGACCAAGTCAAGCTGGCCAGGCCACTCATTCATTTATTCATTTACATGCCAGGTTAAAACATTGCTTCCCCCCGCTTTTTGGAAGGCCCTGACCTTTGTCTCCCCCTTCCCTCCCCCCGCCCCTCCCCGGGAAGACCCTGACCTGTGCAGAGTAAGCAGTCGCTCCTTTTAACCTGTGGAGTACGCTTGATTACTCTCCAGAGGGGGATTGGGCTTTCCTTTTGCCCAGTGTTAACCTAACACAGTCCACTCTCTGCCCTGTGAGATCATGGTTTCCCCTAACAAATGATCAGGCTCCCCTTCTACCCAATGGGGCAGGACCTAAGCTAGTTACCCCATGCCCAGTTTTTCCTTACCGTGGCCCTGACGCATCCTAGTTTTCTTGTTCCTCCACTGTCTGATCCTTGCAGGGACCCACAGCTGGGGCTTCCCCTTCCATGCTACGAGGCTTCCATATGGGATAATCCCCAGTGCACACTCAGTGGGCGCATCTACAGGGCGGGTTGGGGTCCCCCCAGGGGGTACCCGAAGTCCACCAAATGGGGTGCCATTCTTCCTCGCTTCCCAGCCAATGCACCAGAAATCTGTTGCAGGAAGTGACACCCGACAGAGGAAATTAGATGCTCAGACAACTCTGTTAGAGGAAGGAGAATTTAATGCCGGCAGCCGATCCAAAGCACAATCTCTCCTTGGTTAGATTTCTTACAGTTTATATACCCTTGCAGTGTCCATGCAAGGGGCACATGATTCTTTTTCTCTGAAGTTTCACGTATGTTTCACGACTCAGGATGGGCGGGGGAGCTTCGGGTAGGGGAATGCTTGGGAGGAGGAATTTCCACACCACTGGTCTTACAGATCATTTGTTTTGTAGAACCCATGACCTTGGTGTTATCAGCACCATTATAGGATTCTTGAACAGAGACCGGACCTGCTCAGGGGACTCCTATCCAAAGGCTGAGCTCTAATTGTAACATAACAAGCAGTTTTACACAGTCTTGTTATTCCTACACAGCTACAGAGATAAGAACATTAGTTGATAGCAAGCTATGAATCAACAGATGTGAGCTGGAGAGTCCTTGAGGTGGGGGAGGTAGCGATGAGAAAACATGTTAGCTGAAGAACACTGAGCAGCATGTGGGGATTGAGCAGTTTTACCCGGTTGAATCAGTTATTTCCGCAGGCCCTCTCCTTTGTATTTTTTCAGATGCCTCCTCTCCTCTCTCAATACCAAGCTCACAGAATGATGTGATGCTTAGGTAAATAACCCAATGAAAAGGACAAACTGCCTTCTAAATGCAATAGCAGTTAACACTCCATGGTTAGTATCTGGCACAGTGCTAACTCCTTTACAAATGATGTATCCAACTCTCGGATCAATGCCTTTAAGTGGACATTACTAACATCTTCATTTTCAGACGCGGGGCCCTGACTCGCACCCAGGTTATTTCTCCCGGTCTGGGTAGCAGGTGACGATGAAATTTACTGGGCTTTTCCACCTCCAGAGCTCGGGCTCCACCGCAGACCTATCGCCCGCGCTTTCTGGCACGCTCGCTGTCAACGAATGCGCTTTCCCCTCCCGCGGCCGGCGAGGGCTTTACCCGGGTCCGGCTGCAGGCGGGGCTCGGCGCACCAATTCCCACACGCTCCGAGCGCCTGGCCCCCGAGACCGCGATGCCAGCGCGGAGATCATCCCCCCGGCCTTCACTAGCCGAGATCGAAACCGGCCGGAGGCGGGCCCTATGGGCCCCGCCTAAGCCGGGCTGTTTCCCGAGAACTGCCGTTCCTGCCCCCGGCACAAGGACACCACTCTGAGCAACGCTCCTTTCGGGCTCAAGGTCCCGGGCGCCCAGCGCAGCCACCGCATTCGCGTAGACCCAGACGCTTGGGGCGCATCTCCCCAGGGAGGGCGGACGGAGGAGCCGGAGCTTGAGTTACACATGCGCAGAGAGAGCCCATACAGACCTAGAGCACTGCGCGAGTTAAAACGACTACGTTTCCCGGCGATCTCCGCGCCTTGGGATGGTGAGAAGTCGGTTGTTTCAAAGTAAACACAGGGTCAATTTAAGCCGCTTAAAGAGTAGTGCTTGGTGAGATAATTGTAGCAACTTACCAAATGTAACTAGTATTTGCAGGTGGTTGGCCTTGACTTTATTCAGTGCAGACCACTACACAAATACATTTTTTAAAAAGAGCTCTTTCTACTTATTTACAAATTGTTTTGACCCTTAATACCGTATAATCATAGTATCAGGTCAGAATATTTAGAATTACATCATGATTTTTCTTGGCCGTATGATGTTGTATTGGAGGGGTATATTATTTACTTAATACCTTTTAGATGGATGTTTTATAGAGCGTAAAGAACTGAGAACTTTGAGGTCTTTACAAAATGGATTCCATGGGAATCATGACAGTAACATCAACTGGTACATAATGGAAACGCCCTTAGGATGTGCCAGGACTGCCCCAAACCACAGAAACCACAGCGACGACTGCACTGGATTAGCCTCCACTGCAGGAGTCGAATGCATAAGGATTCCAACCTACAATGACCATGTAAGTTGAACACCTCAGACAGATGGTACTCAAGCCTGACTCAAGAGCATCACGAACAGGTATGTTGAGAGCTGAAGATGCTGATCTTTTGCCTGCTGTAGACGCTGGCTTGGGACCTACAGGAAACCATCTGCTCTTCCAGTCAACAGGGCTCACTTGGGAGACGCTAAGGACTTTCATCCCTTTGCTCTGTGTGTAAGACTCTACTTCCTCTCTCTATGTGTTGTTAACCTGCATGGGTACTTGATTGGTTTATCTGAGAAGGTTCCACTCGATAAACCTGGCATTGTGGAAAGACACAGATGCGTTCAAGGGTGGCTCTTTTCTTGTGACGGATGTTTATTTTGTTTCCAGTTTTTATTATAATGTGCAGTGAATATTTGTGTCCATACTTCTTTATATATTTGTGTTATTTCTGTGATACTAATGCCAAAATTAGAATTGTTCAGTTAAAATAGATGTGCAAAATTTGATAGATGTTAACAACAAATTTTCAAAAGGGCTGTGCTAGTATATGCTCCCACTAGCATTTATTGAAGAAAAAATCATTCTAGCATTTGTTAAAATGGTAAGTAAGAGTTTATTAAAGATTATTGCAATAAGGGGAAGAGATCAGTCTCAACTCCAGATACAGCAAAGAAAACTGGAGATGTATAGGCTAATGAGCAGAGAGAGAGTAAGAGAATAAGTAAGTGGATGGCAAACTACTACAAGGAGACTTCAAGTGTAGGGAGATTCTTGCTAAACTGCCCTAATAGGATTCTTGTTAAAGGCAGGCCAAGGACTTAGATGTCAAAAGTGAGGGATGAAGGTCAAGGATGAGGATCCTCTCTAAACTGCTTTTGGAGAATTCTTGCTAAAACAGCTATTCAAGCCTGTCAAGGATGAGATGGATATGGAATGCTAAGTTCAAGCCCTAGTCAATAAAAAGGTTCAGAGGAGCCTAACTAAAGTTTAATCAAGGTGAGAGTCTTGAGTGAATTTTTGTAGTTTGTACTTTTGGAGTAATTGGTCCATTTCATGTAAGATATCATATTTGTGGGTATAGAAATAATCTTAGTATTGTTATTACCCTTTTAATGTCTATGCGATAAGTAGTGATGCCATTTTTTCATTTTTGTACTGGTAGCTTGTATCTTCTCCATGTTTTCTTCATTAGCCTGGCTAGACTTTTATCAATTTTATTGATGATTTTTCTCAAAGAAACAGCTTTTGAATTTTTTTAATTGTCTATTGCTTTTCTGTTTTCTTCAATTTTATCTGTTCTGCATTTTTAATTTTCTCCCTTTGCATTCTTATTTGGGAAACTTCTATTGAGATACCTTCAAACTCACCGATTCTTTCTTCAGCCACTTTATGTTTACTGTTAAACTTATTGAAGACATTATTCATTTTTTTTTTTTGCAGATTTTTCTAGCATTCTTTTTATATTCTTTCCTAGAATTTCAGTTTCTCTGCTTATATTACCCATCTTTTTTTATATAATCTACCTT
This sequence comes from Pteropus vampyrus, assembly GCF_000151845.1. Lineage (NCBI taxonomy): Eukaryota > Metazoa > Chordata > Mammalia > Chiroptera > Pteropodidae > Pteropus > Pteropus vampyrus. The sequence continues at coordinate 2,413,461 of NW_011889130.1, read as the reverse complement.
TTTTAAAAATTTATTTATTTTAATTAGTTTCAAGTATATAGTACATTGGTTAGACATCTATATAGTTTGTAAAATGATCCCCCCAATTGCTCCCTCCCTCCCCTGACCCCTGCACTTAGCCAATGTATTAATGCTAACTACATTCCCTATGTTGTGCTCCCCATCCCCGTGACCATCCATCCACTACTAATTTGTACTTCTTTAACCCTTCACCCCTTTCTCCCAGCCCCCCAAACTTCCCTCCCCTCTGTCCATCACCAAATTGTCCACTATATTTGTGAGTCTGTTTTTGATTAGTTTTTTCTTTTTATTCCTTAGATTCTGCTTTTAAGTGAAATCATATAGTGTTTATCATTCTCTGTCTGACTTAAATACCTCCTAGGTCCATCAAAGCAATATCTTTTTTCATCCCCTTCTTTTTAGTCTGTGTGTCTTTTAATCTGAAGCAAGTCTCTTATAGGCAACATGTAGGGGTCTTGCTTTCCTTTCCATTCATCCATTCTTTTAGTTGGAGCACTTAATTCTTTTCCATTTGAGGTACTTATTGATAGGAATGTAGTTGTTACCATTCTTGATTCCTATTTTTGATACATATTTTTTCTTCTTAAAGAAGTCTCTCCAACATTTCCTGTAATACTGGCTTGGTGGTGATAAATTCCTTTTTTTTTTTTTTTTTTTTTTGGTCTGGGACGCTCTTTATCTGTCCTTCAACTCTAAATGATAGCTTTGCTGGATAAATTATTCTTGGTTGTAGATCCTGGGTCTTCATCCTGTCGAATATTTTTTGCCAAGCCCTTCTGTCCATGGTTTCTTTTGAGAAATCAGCTGCCAGTCTTATGGGTGTTCCCTTATAAATAACTGTTTTTCTCTTGCTGCTTTTAATATTCATCCTTTGTATTTAACCTTTGGTATTTTAATTATGATGTGTCTTGGTATGGGCCTCTTTGGATACTTGATTTTTTGAATTCTCTGAGCTTCCAGCTGTTTCATGTTCATTTCCTTCACCAGGTTTGGGAAGTTTTCCATCATTATTTCTTCAAACAGCTGTTCAACATCTTGGTTTTCTTCAGTTATGCTGATCAGATGGATATTTGGACCCTTAATAGTGTACCATATGCTCTTTAAATTATTTTTATAGTCTTGGCATCTTATCTCTTGCCATTTTGATTGAGTGTCCTTGGCTTTCCCATCCTTTAGATAGGGCATTTGATCCTTTTCTTTATTCGTTCTGTTTATTTCTTTGTTTATTACATTTAATATACTTCTCATCTCAGATAATGTGTTCTTCATTTCAGACCAGCTCCCTTTAATAATTTCCATTTCCAATTTTATGTTTTTTATCTCTTTGTTGAAGTTCTCACTGAATTTAACCAAAAGTTCATTGAGCATCTTTATAACCAGTATTTTGAACTCTGCATCTGTTAGATTACTTGACTCCATTATATCTGTTCTGTCATATGGTTTCTGTTTTTTTTTTTTTTTGTCTTCCCATTTTGACTGCCTTTCCATGCCTGTTTCTATGGACTAAGCAAAGCTCTTAAATCTCCCAGTCTTATTAGTGTGGATTTCTGAAGTAGGTGTCCAATGGAACAATCCTGAGAGGGATTCAGCTCCAGGCCAAACTTAGCCCAAGCCTCTCCCCCTCTGGGGCCACTTGTTAAGATTCAGCAAGCAATCCACAGATGCTGTGCTTATAGTTACCTCAAAAGGCCACACCAGAAGCCAAGGCCAGCTACCTCCAGTGGGAGTCTAGGCATTGCTCAGCAAGGAACACCTGACTTGCTGAGGATATACTTGGATGTGGCTTGGGCGGAGCCACAAGTTGGGGGAGGTGGGTTTTCAGGGAATCCTCTGGGCGGAGAGACCTCCATTATCCAGTCTGATGATGTCATGGCTGTGGCGACCCTGTGTCCATTGCACTGGTAAGGGAGAGGGCTCTACAGGGAACAATGGATACCACCTTAACTTATGTACCTAGTGAGTCTCACCTTGGCCTTCACTCTGGCAATGTCTCCCTGTAAGTCTCTGGTGTTCACTGCGCACAGCCAAATCGACAATGATGCTCAGAGCGAGCAGGTCTGTCACTGCAAAAATCCATTCGCGGATGTGGCCCCTTTAAGAGGCTTCTGCCGCTACCTCTGTCTCACTCAGCTGCTGGAGATTGGGCAGCCCCATGTCCTCGCTGTTGCAGGGTGCTTTCTTGGATTTCTCTCTAGTTGTATGGCTTGTTCATCTAGATCTCAGGCAATTTTTCCTTGCTGCTGCTCCTTGTTTCTGTCACAACTTTGATTTGGTCACCAGAGGGATGAACAGAGTCTTTATCATCTACGCCATTTTGATTGCCCACTCTCCAGCCTCTTCATCTACCTTTTCCATTAGGCCACTTAACATATTCATAGTTATTTTTTAATAGAATATATATATATATATAAAATATATATATAAAACATTGCATAAATGTGAGGAGTACAATGTGTTACTGTGATACATTTGTATATTGTGATATGATTGTTTTGTAGTGATATTTATTACATTTCATTATTATACTATAGTATTGTTGTCTGTATTCATTATACTATGCATTAAGTTCTTGTTTCCCAAGTAAGAACGTAAAGTGAGAAAATTAAAAATGCAGAACAGAATTGCCAAGGAATAATGTACTCATATTTGGAATACCAGTAGAAGAAAGAGAATGAAACAGAAGAAATATCTGAAGTAGTAATAGTCAAGAACTTAATGTTATAAACCAAAAGACAAATCCAAAAAACTCATAGAGAACCATGAAGAATAAACACACACCCAGACACACACACGCACACGCGCGCGCACACACACACACACACCTAGGCATATTATATTCAAACTGTAGAAAGAAAAAACATAAGTCGTATGAGTTTTTTATATATTTTGCGTGTTAACCTCTTATTCAACATATGGTTTGCAAAAACTTTCTCCCACTCCATTGGTTGTCCTTTCATTAAAAAAATTTTTTTGATGTGTCAAAGCTTTTGATTTTGGTGTAGTTCTATTTGTTGATTTTCATTTTTGTTGCTTGTGCTTTTAACATCATGTCCAAAAATGTTATTGCCAAGACCAATATTTAAGAGCTCTTCCCTGTGTTTTATTCTAACACTTCTATTGTTTCTGGTCTTATATTTAAGTTTCGGTCCATTTTGTGTTATTTTTTTGTGAATGGTATGAGATGGGGGTCCAATTCCATTGTTCTGTGTGTGTGTTCCCAGCACCACTTGTTGAAGAAACTACTTTTTCCATGTTGAACTTCCTTGACTCCTTTGTCAAATATTAGTTGACCATAATGCTGGGATTTAATTTTAGGCTTTCTGTTCTGTTTATCTATGTGTCTATTTTAATGCCAGTACCATCCTGTTTTTATTATTACGGCTTTGTAGTGTGGTTTAAAATCAAGAAGCTGGATACCTCTGGCTTTGTTCTTTGTTCTCGGGATTGCTTTGGGGTCCTGTGGTTCTACTCAAATTTTAGAATTGTATCTTCTATTTCTGTGAAGAATGCATTTAGGATATGGATGAGGATTTCACTGAAGCTGTAGATGGACATTTAAACAATATTAATTCTTCTGATTCATGAAGATAGGATGTCTTTCCATTTGTGTGTCTTCTTCAGTTTCAGCAAAGTCTTGTAGTTTTCATTATACAGATTTTTCGATTATTGATTAAATTAATTTCTAAGTATTTTGTTTTTGATGCAATTGTAAATAAAATAGTTCTCTTTATTTCTTTTTCAGATGTTTCATTATTTGCATAATACAAGTTATTTTTTATGTTGCTTTTGTATCCTGCAACTTTATAGAAATTGTTTATTAGTTCCAGATTTTTTTTTGGTTGACTCTTTGGGATTCTCTATTTATAAAACTATATTATCAGCAATTAATGACTATTTTAATTCTTTTTTACCAATATGGATACCTTTTATTTCTTTGTCTTGCTTAATTGCTCTATCTAGGACTTATAATACTATACTGAATAGGAGTGGTGAGAGTGGGCATCCTTTTCGTACTCTTGATCTTAGAGAAACAGCTTTCTAATTTTCACCATTGAGTATGATGTTAGCTGTATATTTGCCATATATATTCTCTATTATGCTGAAGCATGTTCTTTCTATACCCAATCTTCTTCTTTTTATCATGAAAGGATGTTTTATTTTGTCAAATGTTTTTTCTGTGTCCATTGAGAGGATTATGTGATTTTTACCTTTCATTTTATTGGTGTGATGTATTACATTTATTGATTTGCATGTGTTGAACCATCTTTGCACCCCTGGGATTAATCTATTTGGTCATGGTGTATAATCTTTTTAATGTGTTCTTGAATTCAGTTTGCTAATATTGGGGGGAACTTTTGCACCAATATTCATCAGGGATATTAATTGGTCTATAGTTTCCTTTTCTTGTGGAATTCTTACCTGGATTTGATATCAAGATAACGCTTGCCTCATAAAATGTATTTGGAAGTGTTTCTCCCTCCTTGGCATTTAGGAAGAGTTTGAGGAGGATTGGACTGAATTTTTAATGTTTAGTAGAATTCCCCAGCAAAACTGTCTGGTCCTGGAGTTTTCTATGTTGAGAGATTTTTGATTACTGATTCAATTTCTTTACTCATTATTGATCTGTTCAGATTTTCTATTTTTCCCTGATTTGGTCTTAGTAGTTTGTGTGTTTCTAAAGGTATATTCAGGTTTTGAAGAAAAATGGCAGATGAGAGACATCCCCAGATCTCTCCCCTTGAAACAACAATAAGATGACATCTAAAACTCAAAAAACAAACAAACAAAAAGAAAACACCCAAACAGCACACCAGCACGGCTGAGCATGGGATCTGTGAATAAGAGCTGCCACAGGTCAGAACCCCAGGTGCTAGGCAGTGGCCTGGGAGAAATAAAGAAGCTGTCTCTCTCATCCTGAGCTCCCTGTAGGTAGAGGGGGTGGGGAAAAGGTACAGTGAGTTCCCTGAACAGACCTGTCTGGGAGAGCTGGGAGTTCCATGCGGCCAGCGGCAGGGCCCAGTCATCAGGGCAGAAAGCAGAGAAGCAGGGAGGGCAGATAAACAACAGTCGATTCTTACCAGCCGCTGTTGCAAAACCAAGGCTGAGCTCAAATCTCCCAGCCCAGAGGGCCTCTCCCCCATATCCTCTGAAACTGAACACTGTGGAGCCCCAAAGGAAACTGAGCAAACGCTACCAAAACGTTTGCTAACACTGACAGGGACTGAGACTGAGGGTAGCGAGCGTGATTGAATGTCTATATGCGGGAAAAAAAGGCATTATTAAGGCTTTATATAAAGCAGGGATCCAAGAGGCTTAGACGCCACCTACTGGAAACCAAAATAAAAGTGCCTTCTTTGCAACAAGCCAAAGAGAAACCTTTATATAATAAATCTTTCTGGAAAAACAGCAGAATAAACTTCCATTAGTGCCCAGGCACAGAAATAGTCCATTAAACACCATGAACAACCAAGGTGACAGGGCGTCTCAGAAAGAGCAAAATCTCCAGAAAATAAGCTTATAGATATAGAAATGTGCAACTTAAATAACAGAGAATTCAGGATGGTACTTCTGAAAAAGCTCAGCGTGATCTGAAACAAGTCATATTTCAAATTTCAGGAATTGAAAAAAACAATGAGATGAGCAGAATGAGTTTTTTAGCAAGGAGAATAAAACCCTCAAAAAGAACAGACTGGGTTTTCTGGAGATTAAAACACACACACACACACACACACACACACACACACACACACACACTGCAAGAGTTGACAAATGAAATAGCAAGCTTGGGAAATAGAGTCAACCAAATGGAAAAGGATCAGTGATATCGAAGACAGAAATCTAGAAATAAATCAGAAGGAAGAAGAGAGAAACCAAAGAATGAAATAATGAAAGAGAAATTCAGGAACTAGCTGATACCATCAGGAAAGGAAACACAAGAATAATGGGGATTATAGAAGGCGAGGAAAAGGAGCAAGGACTAGAAAGCATTTTCAGACAATGGTTGATGAGAATTTCCCAAATCTAAAAAATGAACTGGAGCTTGGAATTCAAGAAGTCGACAGAACACCCAATTATCTCAACCCAAAAAGGCCTTAACCAAGACACATTATGTTAAAATTATCAAAAATCAATGACAAAGACAAAATTCTCAGGGCAGCCAGGGAGAAGAAAACGGTAACTTATAAAAGAAAACCCATTAGATTATCCTTAGACTTCTCAAGCCAGAAAGGAGTGGAATCAAATATTCAAAATATTAAGTAATGCCTTTTGAGCCATGCTTGTCTTGCTCAGGCCCACTTCCACATCTGGAAGTGTACTTTCTCTTCTAATATAACTTTTCTTTTCTACTATAAAAAGAAATATTAAGTGAAAGGAACTACCAGCCTAGAATAATGTATCCAACTAAGCTCTCCTTTAGATATAAAGGAGAAATTAAGACCTTTCCAGACATACAAAAATTGAGGAAATTCACCACTGAGGCCTGCACTACAGGAAATACTGAAAGGGGTCAGCTCACCTAAAACAAAACAAAACATAACAAAACAAAAAACATAATTAGGAGTAAGGTGACTATCAGGCAAATAGAAGCAGAGGAGTGCAACCCTTACTAACAACAGAGCATTATAAGTTTAAACAATAAGAAGAGAACTGCTATAGCAAGATAGTCATGAACGTTCAGCATATATAGGGACAAATTAAAACAACAATGACTGAAAAGGGGAGGATTCCAACATCCAAAGTCCCAAGGGGAATGGAGATAAGACACGCACAGAAGAAAATGGACAACTGTATATATATAACTATCCTTTACATATTTGTAATGGTAACCACACACCAAAGATTCAGAACTGAAGTATATAACATAAAACAAGAAAAACCAGGGGGGAAACCCCACAAAAACCAACCAAAATAAGGAAAACAGAAACACAAGGACAAGGAAACAATGGAAACACTGAGCTACCAGAAGGCAAAAGATAAAATGGCTATAAGAAGACCTCATATTTCAATAATCACCCTAAATGTAAATGGACTGAACTCACCAATAAAAAGGCATAGATTTGAAATTTGGATCAAAAAACAAAACTCAACCATATGCTGCCTCCAGGAGACACATCTCAGCTCCAAAGACAAATATAAACTCAAAGTGAAAGGATGGAAAATGATATTTCAAGCAAATGGCATTCAGAGAAAAGCAGGAGTAGCGGTACTAATATCAAACAAAATAGACTCAAAATCAAAAAGATAAAGAAAGATACTGAGGGACACTTCATAATGGTAAAGGGAATCATGCACCAAGAAGACATAACACTTATTAATATCTATGCTTCCAATCATGGAGCCCCGAAATATATAAAGCAATTACTAACAGAACTAAAGGAAGAAACGGACCGAAACACTATCATAGTAGGGGACCTAAATACCCTACTGTTGGATATGGACAGATCATCCAAGCAGAAAATCAATATGGAAATAACATCCTTAAATGACACATTAGACCAACAGGACATAATTGACATTTACAGAGCCTTCCATCCAAAAACAGCTGCTTATACATTCTTCTCTAGTGCACATGGAACATTCTCAAGAATCAACCACATACTGGGACACAGAGATAGCCTCAACACTAAATATAAGAGGGTTGAAATCATACCAACCATATTCTCTGATCATAATGCTTTGAAGCTGGAGATAAATTGCAAAAAAAGCAGGAAGAACCACAAATACATGGAGAGTAAACAACATGCTACTGAAGAATAACTGGGTCAGAGAAGAAATAAAAAGAGAGATCAAGAGATACATAGAGTCGACGGCCATGCTACCCTGAACAAGCCCAATTCTGTCTGATCTTGGAAGCTAAGCAGAGTCGGGCCTGGTTAGTACTTGAATGGGAGAACAACTAGGAAGACCAGGCGCTGTAGGTGTAAAAATCAATAAAAAATAAAAAATAAGGGATTGTAAGCTGACAAGGTCCTCGCAATCTATGAGGTCAATCAAAGGTTTCTTCGCCTAAAAAAAATAGAGATACATAGAAATGAATGATAATAACATATCAAAACTTTTGGACACGGCAAAAGCGGAAAGTTCATATGATTTCAGGCTTATCTCCAAAAACAAGAAAGAGCCCAAATAAACCTAAAGCTTCATCTTAAAAAAACAAACAAACAAACAAACAAAAAAACACAGAAAAAGAAGAACAAATGAAGCCTAACGTCAGCAGAAGGAAAGAAATAATTAAAATTAGAGCAGAAATAAATGAAATTCAAAACAAACAAACAAAAAAACAATAGAAAAAATACAACAAAGAGCTGGTTGTTTGAGAATGTTAATAAAATTAACAAACCTCTGGTTTGACTCACTAAGAAAAAAAGAAAAAAGACACAAATGAACAAAATCAGAGATGAAGAGAGCAAATTATGACAGACACCACAGAAATACAAAGGATCATACAAGAATACTATGAAAAAGTATATAACTCCAAATTTAATAACCTGGAAGAAATGGACCAGTACTTAGATAAATATGACCTTCCTACACTAAATCAAGAACGAGAAAATCTAAAGAGACCGATCAGCAACATGGAAATTGAAACAATCATCAAAAACCTACCAGAAAGTAAGAGTCCAGGACCAGATGGATTCACCAGTGAATTCTACTAAACATTCAAAGAAGATTTAATACTTATTCTCTGCAAACTCTTCCAAAAAATCGAAGAGGAGGCAATATTTACCAACTCATTTTATCAGGCCAATATTACCCTGGTACCAAAACCTGATACATTTAACACAAAATAGAAAACTACAGACCGATATCTTTCATGAACACAGATGCAAAACTCCTAAATAAGATACAAGCAAACCAAATACAGCAACATGTTTAAAAAAATTATACATCACAATCAAGAAGGCTTCATCCCAGAGGCACAGGGATGGTTCAACATATGAAAATCGTTTAATGTGATACACCACATAGACAAATTAAAATATAAGAATCATATGATCATGTCAATAAATGCAGAAAAAGCCTTCGACAAGATACCACATCCATTTATGATCAAAACTCTGAGCAAAATCAGTATACATGGAAAGTACCTTAACATAATAAAGATCATGTATGACAAACCCTCAGCCAACATTATACTTAGTGGTGAAAAACTATAAACCTTCCAAGATCAGGAACAAGGCAAGGCTGTCCACTATCACCACTGTTATGCAGTATAACACTGGAGGTCCTAGTGAGTGCAATCAGGCAAGAGAAAGATATAAAATGCATCCAAATAGGAAATGAAGAAGTCAAATTGTCACTATTTGTGGGTGATGTGATTCTCTATGTAGAAAACCCAAAAGAATCCACAAGAACACTGATAGAAACAATAAGAAAATACAGTAAAGATTCTGGATACAAAATCGACATTCAAAAATCTATAGCTTTCCCATTCTCTAATAATGAAGTGTCAGAAAAAGAAGTGGAAAAAGTAACTCCTTTTGCAATTGCAACAAAAAGAATAAAATACCTAGGAATAAATCTAACAAAACATGCGAAGGACCTAGATAATGAAAACAACAAGACTCTATTAAAAGAAATCAAAGAAGATACAAAGAAATGTAAAGATATTCTATGTTCTTGGATTGGAAGAATTGACATAGTTAAAATGACCATATTACCTACCTAAAGCATTATACAGATTTAATGCAATCCCTGTCAAAATCTCATCGGCATTCTTTTAAGAAATAGAACAAAAAATCATCGGATTTGTATGGAAGCACGAAAGACCTCAAATCATGAAAAAAAGAATGAGGCTGGAGGCATCACTCTGCCCAACTTCAAATTATACTACAAAGTGACAATAATCGAAGTAGCATGGTATTGGCAGAAAAACAGACATACGGACCAGTGGAACAGAATCAAGAGTCCAGAATTAAACCCATATTTACATGGGCAAATAAATTTCAATAAAAAAGCCAGAAACATACAGTGGAGAAAGGAAAGCCTCTTCAATAAGTGCTGCTGAGAAAACTGGAAAGCTACCTGCAAAAGAATGAAATTAGACTGTTGTCTATCACCACACACCAAAATTAACTCAAAATGGATTAAGGACCTGAATATAAGACCTGAAACAATAAAATGCATAGAAGAAAACACAGGAACTAAACTCAAGGACCTTGGACTTAAAGAGGATTTGATGAATTTGACCTCAAAAGCAAGGGAAGTAAAAGTAAAAATAAGTGAATGGGACTACATCAAACTAAAAAGCTTCTGCTCAGCAAAAGAAATCATCGACAAGGTAAAGAGACAGCCATTCGAATGGGAAAGTATACTTGCAAGCAACGCCTCGGATAAGGGCCTAATATCCAAAATATACAAAGAACTCATACAACTCAATAACAACAAGAAAACAAATGATCCAATCAAAAATTAGGCAGTGGACCTGAACAGACACTTCTCTCTAGAGTACATACATATAGCCAACAAATATTTGAAAAGATGCTCAACATCGCTAGCTATTAGGAAATGCAAATCAACACCACAATGAAATACCATCTCACACCTGTTAGAATAGCTATAATCAACAGGAGAAGTAATAAGAAATGCTGGAGAAGAGGCAGAGAAAAGGAACCCTCATACATTGCTGGTGGTACAGCCACTATGGAAAACAGTATGGAGATTCCTCAAAAAACTAAGAATTGACCTACCATATAATCCAGCAATCTCTCTACTGGGCATTACCCTAAAGACTTGAAAACCCATATCCAAAAAGATATTTGCACACCGATGTTCATAGCAGCATTATTCACAGTGGCCAAGACATGGAAGCAACCGAAGTGCCCTACAATAGATGATTGGCTAAAAAATCTATGGTACATATATACAATGGAATATTACTCAGCCATAAGTAGAGATGAAATACTGCCATTTGCAACATCATGGTTGGACCTCGAGATAATCATGCTAAGCAAAATAAGCCATACAGAAAAAGTTGAAAATCACATGATATCACTTATATGTGGGATATAAACCTAAAAGCAATAAATGAACAGGACAAACAGAGATTCATGGACATGGACTACAGACTAGTGGTTACCAGGGGGTAGAAGTAGGGGGAGGTAGATGGAGAAAAGGGGGTCAAATATGTGGTGACAGAAAGAAATTTAACTATGGGAGGTGAACATACAGTGTAAATATATATATATGCCTTATTGTTAAAGTGTACAGCTGAAATTTATTGTATTTTGTTAACCAAGGTTATCATAAAAAAATAAATAAATTTAAATTTTAAAAAAATTAAAAAAAGATATATTCATTTCTTCTAGATTTTGTAATTTATGGGAATATAGTCTCTTTTGATCTCATGTATTTCTGTAGTATGTGTTGTAATGTCTCTCATTTCTTATTTTATTCGAGTCTTCTTTCTTTCTTGATTAGTCTAGCTAAATATTTGTCAATTATGTTTATCTTTCCAAAGAACCAGTTCTTAGTTTTATTGATTTTTTCTATGTTTTCTGGTCTCTATTTTATTTATTTCTACTCTAACCTTTATTATTTCCATCCTTCTGCTAACTTTGAACTTAATTTGTTCTTTTTCTAGTTTCTTGAGGTATAAAATTGTTTATTTGAGATCTTCTAGTTTCCTAATACAGTCGTGAATCGCTTAACAATGGAGATACATTCTGAGAAATGTTTCATTAGGTGATTTTGTCATTGTTTGAAAATCATAGAGTGCATTTACATAAACCTAGATGGTATAGCCTACTACACATACACATATGATATAGCTTTTTGTTCCTAGGCTACAAACCTGTACGCCATGTAACTATACTGAACTGTAGGCAATTATAACACAATGGCAAATATTGTGTGTATTTAATCATGTCTAAACATATAAAAGATATAATAAAAACAGTATAAAAGATTTAAAATGGTACACTTGTATAGGGCACCTACAATGAATGGGGTTTACAGAACTGGAAGTTGCTCTAGGTGAGTCAGTGAGGGAATGTGAAGGCGTAGGACATTACCGTACACTATTGTGGACTTTATAAAGACTATACACTTAGGTTACGTTAAACTTATTTTAATTTATTTTAATTTATTTTTTCTTTCTTTAATAATAAATTATCTTAGCTTAATGTAACTTTTTTATTTTATAAACTTTTTGATTTTTTTTAACTTTTCAACTCTTTTATAATAACAGTTTAAAACCTAAACACATTATATGGCATACAAAAAAATTTTCTTTCTTTATATCCCTATTTTATAAGCTTTTTTTTTTTTTTCTTAAAATGAAGACACAAATGCACATAGTAGCCTCTGCCTACACAGGATCAATATCACTGTCTTCCACCTCCACATCTTGTCCCACTAAAAAGTCTTCAGGGTCAATAACATGCATGGAGGTGTCATGTCCTGATAACAGTGCCTTCTTTTGGAATAGCTCCTGAAGGACCTTCCTGAGGCTCTTTTTGAGAAGATATCACTTTTTTCAGAAATATGTCTATAGTGATTTGCTTGTTTTAAAATCATAGATTTGCTTGTAAGCAGATAATGGACCATGAACATTTCTCTCTATTAATGACAGCTATGCTGTCACTAATTATGAGGAATTTTCCAGATTTATTATAATCTTATGGGACCACGGTCCCATTGTAACCTTAGGAACTTTATTATAATCTTTTGGGATTATTCCATCATTGACCAAAATATCTTTATGTGGTGCATGACTGTATATATGTTTATTGCTATAAACTTTCTTCTCAGATCTGATTTTACTACATCCCACAAAACTTGATGTGTTGTATTTTCATTTTCTTTTGTTTTGAGATAACGTTTTTATTTCTTTCTTGATTTCTACTTTGACCCATATGTTGTTTAGGAGTTTGTTGTTTAGTTTTCACATGTTTATGGATCTTCTCACTCTCCTCTTGTTTATTTCTACCTTCATACCATTGTAGTCAGAAAAAATAGTTGCAATGACTTCAAAGCATCTTAAATTTGTTAAGATTTGTTTTGTGTCCTATCATATAATCTGTCCTGAAGAATTATCCATGTGCACTTGAGAAGATTGTGTATTCTGCTGCTGTAAGGTGGAATTTTCAGGATATATCTGTTAAGTACATTTATTCTAAGGTATAGTTCAATGCCAATGTTTCCTTGTTGATTTTTTATCTGGACTATTTAGCCATTGCTGATACTGGAGTATTATTATTGTATCATTGTCTATTTCTCCTTAAGATCAGTTAGTATTTGCATAATATAGTTCAGTGCTCAATTGTTGGCAGTGTAAATATTTATGATTGTTGTAACTTCTTGGTGTATTGATCCCTTTATCATTATATAATAACTTTTTTTGCCTTTTGTTACCATTTTTGGCTTGAATTTTATTTTCCTATAATAGGTATGGCTACATCAGCTTTCTTTTGATTTCTTTTGCTTTCTCTTGGTCACTTGCTTGGAATATCATATTCCACCCCTTCACTTTGAGCCTATGTGTGCCTTTAGAGCTGAAATGAGTCTCCGGAATATAGCATATAGTTGGGTATTGTTTTCTAATCCAGCCAACCACTTGATTGGTGAGTTCAGTTTATTTGCATTTAGGGTGATTATCGATATGTAAGAACTTACTATTGCCATTTTAGCTTTTGTTTTCTGGTTGTTTTAAATCTCCATTTTCCTGTTTCCTCATGGGTCTGTCTGCCTTCTTACATTGGTGGTTTCTTCATGTTAATTTACTCAGTTTTCCCTTTTTTATGCTTCATGTCTCCACTCTAGATTTTTGTTTTGTGGTTACCATGAGGTTTGCATAAAATGTCTCAAAGATAAAATAATCCATTTTTTCTTGGTAGAAACTTTTCTTTATTTGCCTATACAGATTTCACTTTTTTACTCCTCTCCTTTTATATTTTTGCTGTCACAAATTATCTATTTTCATGGTGAATTTGTTACCAAACTATAGTAGCCATAGTTATTTTTAGTATTCCTTTCCTTTAACCTTTATGCTATAATTAAATGTTAATATCCTATTCTAAAATAAAGTTACAGTTTTTAAATTCTGACTGTCACCTCACTCTGAGTTTTGTGTACTTTTTTATTTCAATTCAACTAGAAGAGCTCTTTTAACATTTCTTGTAGGGCAGGTCTAGTGGGGGTGAACTCTTTTAGCTTTTGTTTGTGTAGGGAGTTTTATTTCTTCTTCATACCTGAAAGATAATTTTGCTGTATAAAGTATTCTTGGCTGGCAATTTCTATCTTTCAATGCTTAAATATGTCATTCCACTTTTCCCTGGCCTGCTGAGAATCTATTTATAGCCTAATAAAAGTTTCTTTGTAGGTTATTTTTCCCCTCCTCACAACCTTTAATATTCTTTTTTTATCATAGACTTTTGACAACATTATAATGTGTCTTGGAGAAGGTTTTTTAGCGTTGAGATAACAAGGTGCTCTGTTAGCTTTGTGGACATGTATGTCCAGTTCTTTCCTCAGGTTTGGGAAATTATCAGCTATTATTTCTCTCTGCCCCCTTCCCCTTCTCTTCTTCTTTCAGTATACCCATTACTCTTATGTTAGCTCTCATAATAGAGTCTGATAGCTCTTGCAGGGTTTTTCTCATAGTTTTAAGTCTTAGTTCTCTCTTGTCTTCCAACTGAATTATTTCTAGACTCCTATCTTCTGGATTGCTTATTATTTGTTCTATCTGATATGCTCCATTTCCAATGCTTTCTAACATGTTCTTCATCTCATTTATCAAGTGCTTCAGCTCCAGAATTTTTGTTTGGCATCTTTTTAGAATTTTTATCTCTTTGGTAAAGTACTTCTATTCATTAATTTTGTTTCTGAGTTAATTGAATTGCCTTTCTAAGTTTTCTTGTAGCTCATTGAATTTCTTCATAAAAGCTATTTTGAATTCTCTGTCAGTTAGATGGCAATATTCCACATCTTTGAGTTTGGTTGCTAAAGAACTGTCGTATGTGAGAGAGAGAGAGAGAAAGAAGGGGAGAGAGAGAGAGAAAATTACCATGTGCATAGTGTTTGATGAGATGTGCTTCTAACACTGCATTTGAAGTAGCGAACACCTTTCTTAGGTGAGGTTTTATTTTGATTCTAACAATTCAACAGGTTGAAAATTAGAAGCCTTTCTTCTGATTTCAAGCAGGTGGCACTATAGCATACCGTTTTGTTTTTCTCTTACTAGAGCTGCCTCCTTACTATAGTTGGGAGTGAGTGCTTTTTAAAAAATGGGCTGTTAGCATAGTTGGGGAGGTGTGTGCCAAAGGCTGATAGGGGGATCCTCAAGTGGGGGAGTCTGGGGAGTCCTGGGGGGTCCTTTTGCTGAACTCCTGCTACAGACAGTAGGAAATATGTTTCTTTAACTCTCTTTGCCTCCATTCTTTCCTTTCCTTCCCCTGGTCATGGATCTCTCCTCAGAAGTCTGGGAACCACTGAAGAACAGCAGGACCCTCCAGCTGCAGCCCATGGGGTGAATAGATTTTTTCACTCACTACTCTTACCCTCCAACCCCTCTGCCAGAGGAGTGGACAGTGCAGTTACCATTCCGGCAACTACAAACTCTTGGTGCCTCCAGTGCCATAATTACCTTCAGCGTCCCTGGTGCCACCACTGCCACTGCCAGCAGGGTCTCTTCCAAGGTTGCAGGTACTGCTGCCACCACTGGTGGCTCTGATGCCACTGCTACCACTTGGATTATTGGTGTCACCACCACTTTTGGTTTTGCTGGTGCCACTGTCACTGGCACTAATGGCCTACCGCCACCGCCACCACCTTGGATCCTCTGTCCCTCTGCAGCCTCCACCAGCTCTGATTCATCCACCTTCAGATGCACAAATAGATGGATTTCTCAGGTGTCCCGGTGTGCTGTGCAGAGAAAACATTTTTGAGTATGGATGTCTTACTAGTTGTAAATTGAAGGGAAGAGAATTACACAGCCATGATCTATACAGTATTATTTTATTTTATTCATTATTTTGTGTATATTTTTAACATTTTTTTTTACTTGAAATATATTTGACATACATATTTAAATTTTAAATTTTCTGTCTCATAGTTCCAGCATCTGTGTTATGTCTGAGTCTGGTTCTGCAAGATTTTTTTTAATCTCTTAATTTTTTCTGTGTTGCCTTTGGCATATCTTATAAATTTTTTAAAATTAAAAGCTAAATATGTATTTGATAATAGAAACTAAACAGCTTTTAGTAGGATAATTTATCTTTTCTGTCTAGGAATCAGGTTATATTCAATGTTTGTTGTAGGTATAGGTACCAGCTGCTCAAAATTCTTTAGTGTTTTTTTTTTTAATTAAGTTTATTGGCATGACATTGGTTAATAAGATTTAGGTTTCAAGTGTACAATATTATAATGCAACCATCTGTATATTGCATTATGTGCTCATCATCTAAAGTTTAGTTTCCTTCGGTCACCATATATTTGACCCCTTTTACCCTCTTCAGCCTCCCCCCATTCCCTTTCTCTTCTGGTAAGCACCATACTGTTGTCTTTGTCAATGAATTTTTTGTTTGTTTTGTTTGTTAATTTGTTGCTTTCTCTTTTATATCCCATATGAGTGAAATTATATGATTCTTGTTCTTTTCCATCTGACTTATTTCTCTCAGCATGATACTAAGAGTATCCACATCGTCACAAATGGCAGTATTTCATCTTTTCTTATGGCTGAGTAGTATTCCATTGTATATATGTGCACAGCTTCTTTATCCAACAGTTCACTGAGGAACACTTAGGTTGTTTCCATATTTTGGCTACCATGTATAATGCTGTAATGAACATAGGGGTACATATATCTTTACAAGTAAGTATTTTTAAAGTGTTTTTGTGTAGATACCCAAAGAGAGATTTCTGGATAATTTGGTAGCTCTATTCTTAGTTTTCTGAGGAACCTCCATACTGTTTTCCATAGTGGCTATACCAATTTACATTCCCACCAGCAGTATATGAGGGTTCCTTTACCCCCACAACCTCTCCAACACTTGTTATTACTTGTCCTGTTGATGATAGCCATTCTAACAGGTGTGAGGTGGTATCTCACTGTGGTTTTCATTTGCATTTCTCTTATAGCTAGTGAAGTTCAACATCCTTTGAAATGTCTGTCAGCCATTTATATATCTTCTTGGGGAAGTGTCTGTTTAGGTCCTCTGCCCACTTTTTAGTTGGATTATTTGTGGGTTCGTTGTTATTGTTGTTGAGTTGTATAAGTACAGTTGTATTGTTCTTTAAACAATACCTCTTATAGGAAGTATTGTTTACAAATCTTCTCCCATGTGGTTGATTGCCTTTTTTTTTTTGGTTGATGGTTTCCTTTGCTCTACAGAACCTTTTTCGTTTGATATAGTTCCATTTATTTATTTTTGCTTTTACTTCCCCTGCCTTTGGAGTCAAATTCATAAAATCCTCTCTAAGTCCAAGGTCCATGAGTTTAGTACCTATGTATTCTTCTAGGTATTTAAATGTTTCAGATCTTATATTTAGGTCTTTGATCCATTTTGACTTAATTTTTGTGTATGGTGTCAAATAGCAGTCTAAGTTTATTCTTTTTCTTTTTCCACTATTAGCTCTAGGGCTTTCCTTATGTACAGCTTACTGAATAGAGTCTGACTCATGCAGCTCTTTTAGCTGCAAGTCACTGTTACTATTCTGGAGCTGCGTTGGTGTGTGGTATGGTGTGGGGAAGAAGAAACCTTCCAGTCATGTAAGTCTTAGTGGGCCTCTGACCTTCACAAGTGTTTCTGTCTCTCTCCAATGATATAGCTTTCTTTCTTTTCAACCCTTTTTCCTAGTTGCAGTTTTCCAAATCAATTCTTTGAAGTCAGATCCCTTGTTGACTATCTGGTAGTGTTTATTACCCCTTAGATGAGAAAGGAAGGATGAAGGGAGCTGGAGTGGGGAATAATTACCTTCCTCAAGGTAGAATAAAATTTTAGAATTATACTCTGGCAAAGTCCTTGTTTCTGGAGAGTAGACCTTTGTTATGGAGAAAGTTCTGGGCCAAATCTCTAGAAAAAAAAATTTATTCTGAGGTTCTGATTAGCATTATACTTATGAATTAACATGAAAATAACATTTTTACAGTAGTAAAATTATAACATTATCTCGTCTACCAATAACATAATTCTGCCCACTATGTATTCTCTTCTTTAAATCTCTCAGGTAGGTTGTTTTTTTACACACAGATGTACATACAGGTAAACATTACTAAGTTCTTTTCATTCAATTCTTATTATTGTAAATAAAATATCTTCATACATGTTCTAACAAGTATTTATTTGCACATAGGAAAGCTGTTGCTTTTGATACATTAACAGCGGTTTTTGCTTAATTCTCTTATTTATTTTTAAACTAATTTTAATGTTAATGATCTTAGACAAGCTACTCATTTTCCAATATTTTAAATTATTTTTCTTTCTGTTATGGGCTGAATTGTACTCTCCAAATTCATATGTTGAAGCCTTAACACCCAGTACATTAGAATGTAACTATTCAGTTAGAGCCTTCAAAGTGGTAATTAAATTAAAATGAGGATGTTAGGGTCAGCTCTAATCCAATCTCACTGGTGTCCTTATAAGAAGAGAAGATTTGGACATGCAAGGAGATACAAGGTAAGAACACACAGAGAAAAGACCATGTGAAGACACTGTTAGAAGGCAACCATTAAAAAAGTCCTGGATATTTAAAGCAAAATATAGTAAATATAGACAATAATATTGTATTATAATCATCAAACTTGTTAAGAGATTGGATATTAATTTACTCCAACCACCAAAAAGGAATGATTATGTGACATGACAGATATGCTAATTGTCATTATAATGACAATTATAATATATAAATGTATCAAATCAACATGTATACACTTTAAATTTATACAATATTATATGTCAAATATATTTCAATTAATAAAAGAGACAACCATCTGCAAGTCAAGAGAGGCCTCAGAGAAACTAAACCTACTGACACCCTGAATTTCTAGCCTCCAGAAGTTTAAAAAAAATATATCTGTTGCTTAAGCACACAGTCTGTGATACTGTACTATGGCATCACCAGCAAAGTAATACACCTTCTTTAATGAATTAAAAATAATAAGCATGAAAATTCTGATGTTGCTGTATTGAATAAGTCATAGTAGACTTTAACATAAATATCACTAATAGAGATAGTGTTTATATTACATGTAATATATGTAATACATGTTATATGTTAATTTTTCAGTATATTCATTAAAACCTGTTGCGTAACACCTATCACTCTGGATGCTGGATTGACACAGGGAAAAAGAAATAAAAATCCCTATATTCTGATTTGGCTGTGTGTCTAGGATTAGTGTGGAGAGCCTTAGTTGGAGTTATAGCAAGAAAACAAAGAAGTATTACCAGAACTTGGCAGAAAGTACTGACCAAATTGATGTTGTTCTCTTAGGCTGAAGTGCTCTGTCATGACCATCCCTTGGTCAGCACAAGGTAGCCCTAAACTGAACACTGCTCTCATCTTATTTTACAAATCTAATGACAAGACACAAAAAGATTAAACTGTTCACAAGTAACATAAATGTATCTCAGAACCAAGCTCAAGAATATTTATATGAATACAAAATATCTACCACTCGACAAGGTTAAAAACACAATGTCTGGAATCTAATAAAAATTGACCAGACATTGGCAATTTTAAATACTGGTGAGAATATGGAGCAACGGGAATCACATTCATTGCTGGTAAGAATAATTTGTATGGAGTTAACATGTTTGCCGTGTGATCCAGCACTTGTGCATCTAGGTATTTATATAGACGATTTGAAAATTCAGGTCCATAAAAATACTAGAATACAAATATTTATAGTGGGTTTATTTATAATTGTCCAAAACTGTAGCAACCGAGATGTTCTTTAACAGGTAAATGAATAAACAAACTGTGGTACATACATACAATGGGATCTATTCATCACTAAAAATAAATGAGCTATCATGCCACAAAAAAAACTATGGATAAATCTTAAATGTGTATTGCTAAGTTTTAAAAGCCAGTCTGAAAAGGCTGCAAAATGTATAATTCCAATTATATGACATTTTGGAAAAGGCAAAACTATAGAGACAGTAAAATAATCAGTGAATGCCAAGGGGAAACTGAAAATGGAGGAAGCTGAGTAGGTGAAGTAGAAGTTGTTTTTGTTTTTTTTTTATCACAGTGAAACATTTATAATGCTACAATGGTGGGTGCATAATATTATGCACATGCCAAAACCCACAGAACTCTACACCACCAAAAGTAAGCCTTAAAAGGCAGTAAGTCAGCAAAATGGTGGAAGCCCAAAGCCATAACTCCCCATGAAGACTCACATAAAAAAACACAACTGGAAATTTTTACTTTACAAGGGCTTTGGAAAACAGACAAAGTTCTACAGCAACCAGTAAACACTCAACCATAAGGGGAAAACTTTAAATAAACAAGAAAATTTATGACATTTTTGCTCAATCTTGTTCCAGCCACTTTCTAGCATAGCACAGACTCGGTATAGAGGAAGCGCCAGACAGTTTTCAATTTCTCCCCTTGAACTGGAAGGACCAGAGCAGAACTTATTCAAAACATTGTAACCTGTCTCGGAGCTGCCTGAAGGAATAGTCTCTATTTTGCCTAACTCAGATATCAGATGGGAAGAATGGATGAACACTGCATGAGAAAGCTTCAGAGATCCTAAGTTCTGAAGATCCTAAGATTCGCAATCTCTCAGCACTAGATTACAGGTAGAGACATACAATAAATTATCTAAGTTTCAAAGAAGAAGCTGGAGTTAGACTCTTTAGGAGATTATTTAAAACATACATGTATACAGAGAATCAAAAAAAAAAAAAGTGTAAAGTATCCTATTTTAAATCTTTTGAAACATGCTAAAATCGTTTCCTAATTATTTTATCAATTATATTGCCTCTTTTTTTTATAGCTTCAATTAAATAATTGGTTTTATGACAAAAAAAAATACCTGAGAATTCAGCTTTCTTCTCATGCTGATTACAAGACTAAGAAAACACATATATAGCTGATTAGTAAAGAGCTTTAAAAGAACAAAGCCATTTTTCAAAAATGGAAGAGATGACTACCTTTTTCAAATGTCTAATTTTCCACAAAAAAAATTAAAGGCATACAAAGAAACAGGAAATATGGGCCATTTAAAGGAAGAAAGTAAAGTGGGAGAAATCATCCCTAAAGAAACACAAGTGTTGGACTTACAGACTTCAAACAACAGCTTCTAATATTCTAAGAAGTAAAAAACAAACAAACAAAGAGAACTAAAGAAAATTAAAAAATAATATATGACCCTTAAAAAAGAGAAAATAGGAAAAGTCATAATAGAAAACCACCAAACTAATTTAGCAGAAAGAATCACAAGGGAAAAGAAACAAAAGAGATACAGAGCAATTGGGGAGAAATAAAGATAAAATGTCAGGAGTAAGTCCTCATATATCAATAATCACCCTAACCTATGTAAATATATGAAACTCACCAAAGACAAAGTAGCTGGATGGATTAAAAAACAGGAACCAACTATATGCTGTTGTCAGGAGACCCATCTTAGGTCCAAAGACAAACATAGGCTCAAAGAGAAAAGGTGGAAAAGATACTCCAAGCAAATGGTATTCAGAGAAAAGCAGGAGAGGCCATACTTATATCAACAAAATAAACTTCAAGAGAAAAAAAAGATGGTAAGAGACAAAGATTGAGGTTTTATAATGATAAAGGAAACAATCCATCAAGAAGACATAACATTAATATATACACACCCAATTTAAGAGCACCAGAATATATAAAGCAATTATTTACAGACCTAAAGGGAAAAAAGATAAAATTCAATAATAGGAGATTTAAGATCCCATTTAAACCAATGATTATCCAATCTTAAAGTCAACAAAGAAACATCAACCTTAAATAATACATTAGATCAGGTGGACTTAATAGGTATTTACAGAACTTTTCATCCCAAAGCAACAGAGTGCACATTCTTTTCAAGTGCAAATGATATATTTTCAAGGATAGACCATATGTTAGGACACAAAACAAGTCTCAAAAATTTTAAGAAGATTGAAATCACATCAACGACTTTTCTGACCACAACGGTATAAAACTAGAAATCAACCATAACAAGAAAGCTGGAAGAATCACAAATATTTGGAGATTAAACATGCTACTGAACAGCTATTGGGTCAATGAAGAAATAAAAGAGAAAATGAAAAGACACATAGAGACAAATAAAAATGAAAATATGACATACCAAAATCTTTGGGATGCAGCAAAAGCAGTACTTAGAGGGAAGTTTATAGCAATACAAGCCTACCTCAAGATATGGGAAAGAACTCAAACAATCTAACATGACACCTAAAAGAACTAGAAAAAAAGAACAAATGAAGCCTAAAGTCAGTAGAACGAAGAGGATGATAAAAAAATCAGAGCAGATATAAATGAAATAAAGACTAAAAAGATGAGAGAAAAGATTATTGAAATAAATACCTTTTTCCTTGAAAGAATAAACAAAAATTACAAACCTTTAGCTAGACTCACAAAAGAAAAAGAGAGAAGACTCAAATAAAATTAGAAATGAAAGAAGATGCAACAGATACCACAAAGGATCATAAAAGAATACTGTGAAAGGCTATATGCCATCAAATTTGACAACCTAGAAGAAATGGACAAATTCTTAGAATCATATAAACTTCCTAGACTGAATTATGAAGAAACAGAAAATCTGAATAGACAAATCACTAGTAAGGAAATTGAAACAGTAATCACAAACCTCCAAAAAATAAAAGTCCAGGATCAGATGGCTTCACTGGTGAATTCTACCAAATATTCAAAGAAGTTTTAATGCCTATCCTACTCAAACTGTTTCTTACAAAAAATTGAAGAGGAGTGAATGCTTCTTAACTTATTTTATGAGGCCAACATTTTCTTGATACCAAAACCAGGCAAGGACACACACACACACACACACACACACACAATTTTATAGGCCAATATCTGTAATGAACATAGATGAACTAGCAAGTACAACAATGTGTTGAAAAGATCACACACCACAATCAAGTGTGATTCATTTCAAGAATGTAAGGATGCTTCAACATCTGCAAATCAATCAACATGATATACCATATCAACAAAATGAAGGATAGAAATCATATGATCATCTCAATAGATGCAGAAAATACATCTGACAAGACACAACATCCATTCCTAATTTTAAAAAACACTTAATTAAAGAGATATAGAAGAAAATTACCTCAACATTAAAAAGCCATATATGACAAACCCACAGCCAACATCACGCTCAGTGGTGAAAAACTGAAAGCTTTTCCTCTAAGATCAGAAACAAGACAAGGATGCCCACTCTCACCACTTTTATTCAACATAGTACTGGTAGTCTTAGCCAGAGCAATTAGACAAGAAAAAAAACAGACATCCAAATTGTAAAGGATGAAGTAAAACTGTCACTGTTTGCAGATGGCATGATTTTATATATATAGAAAACCCTAAAGACTCTACCCCCCCCCCAAAAAAACCTATTAGAAATAAAAATGAATGCAGTAAGGTTGCCAGATATGTAATCAATATACAAAAATCTGTTGTGTTTCTATATACTAACAAGAAACCATCAGATAGAGAAATGAGAAAAACAATCCCATTTACAATCACAAAAAAGAATAGAATACATAGGAATAAACTTAACAAAAGAAGTGAAAGACCTGTACACTGAAAACTATAAGACATTGTTGAAATAAATTAAAGAAAACACAAACCAATGGAAAGATAATTTAATGTTCATGGATTGAAAATATTAACATTGTTAAAATATCCATATTAACTAAAGCAACCTACAGATTCATTGCAATCCTTATCAAAACCTCAATGGAAGTTTTCACAGAACTAGAACAAAAATCGCAAAATTTGCAGAAAAGCACAAAACATCCCAATTAGCCAAAGGAAGCCTGAGAAATAAGAACAAAGCAGTAGATATCACACACCCTAATTTTAAACTACACTACAAAACTAGTGATCAAAACAGGATGGTATTGCAGAAAAAAACAGACCAATGGAACAGTGTTTAGAGCTTAGAAATAAACCCACAAATATATGGGCAACTATCTTATGAAAAGGATCCAAGAATATACAATGTAAAAAGGAAAGTCTCTTCAAAAAATAGTGTTGGGAAAAAGTAGACATGAAAAAGAATGAAACTAGACCACTGTCTTATATTGTCTTATATTTTTGTCTATACACAAAAATTATTTCAACATGGATTAAAGACTTGAATGTAAGACCTGAAACAGTAAAATACATAGAGGAAAACATAGGCACTAAGTTTCTGGACATTTGTCTCAGTGGTGTTTTTGTGAATTTGATTCCAAAAGTAAGAGAAACAACAGCAAAAATAAACAAATGGGACTACATCAAACTAAAAAGCTTCTGCACAGCAAAGAAAACCATCAACAAAACAAAAAGGCAACCAACCACATAGGAGAAGATATTTGTAAATCACACTTCTGAAAAAGAGTTAATATCCAAAATATATAAAGAACTCATATAACAACAACAACAACAAAACCAATCTGATTAAAACATGGCAGAAGATCTGAATAAATATAGATGGCTTATAGGCACATAAAAAGATGCTCAACATTACTAATTATTATGGAAATGTAAATCAAAACCACAATAAGATATCACCTCACACCTGTTAGAAGAGCTATTCTCAAAAAGACAAGAAATAACAAGTGTTGGAGAGGTTGTCAAGAAACAGAACCCTCGTGCACTGTTGGTGAGATTGTAAATTGCTGCAGCCATTATGGAATACAGTACAAAGGTTCCTTTAAAAATTAAAAATAGAACTAGCATATGATCCAGCAATTCCTCTTCTGGGTATTTATCTGAATATGAAAACACTATTTTAAAAGATATATTTACC
>NW_011889130.1:2357642-2388301 GCF_000151845.1 Pteropus vampyrus | reverse complement strand
AATATTACTGGTATTAAAATGAAAAAAACTTTGCCATTTGAGACAACATGGATTGATTTTGAGGGTATTATGCTAAGTGAAATAAGTCAGAAAAAATGGACACAAATTGTATGTTTTCACTCATGTGTGGAAGGAGCAAACTAACAGGAGAAAAACGAACTCATAGATACAGACAACAGAATGGTGGCTACCAGAGGGAAAGGGGATTGGGAGAAAAACAAAGTGGGTAAAGAGGGTCAAATATATGGTGACAAAGGAGGCTAGACTTTGATGGTAAGCACTCTAATAGAGTATACAAACATCAAATTATAATGTTGTACACCTGAAAGTTTTATGATATTATTAACCAATTTAAAAAAGAAAAGAAAATGGGCAAAAAATTTTGAACAGATACGTCCAAGAAATTATAATGATGGTATATAACCATGTGGAAGGATTCTCAAAATCACTAGCCAATAGGGAAATTTAAATCAAAACCACAATAAGATTCTACTTTACATCCACGAGGATAGCTATAATCAAAATCAGAAAATAACAGATGTTGGCAAGGATATACAGAAATCAGAACCCTCATACATTGCTGGCGAGAATATAACATGTCTAAGCTACTGTAAAAAAGCTTCAAAGATTAAACACAGAACGAGTACATGACCCAGCAATCTCACTCACAGATATATACCCAAAAGAATTTAAAACATGTGCTCAAACAAACCTTTGCACACAAATGTTCATAGCCAGCAGGGAGAAACAACCCAAATGTCCATCAACAGATGAATAATAAATTGTGGTATACACATTCAATGGAATATTAGTCATACATAAAAAGAAATGAAGTACACAGTGATGAACCTCAAAAATATTATGCTAAGCGGAAGAGCCATACACAAAAGGCCAAACACTATTTATAATTCCATTCATGTGAAATGTCCAGAATAGGTAAATCCATAAGATAGAAGAGTGGTTGTTGCCAAAGGCAGGGAGGAGTGGGAAATGGGGAGTAACTGCTTAATGGATGCAAGGTTTTATTTTGGAGTAATGATGTTTTGGAAATAGATTGAGGCAGTGTTTGCACATTGTGCATGTACAAATGCCACTTGGATTGTTCACTTTTAAATGGTTAACTTCATGTTATATAAATTTCACCTCAACAAGAAAACAATTTTTTAAGCAAAAACAAAACAAAACAAAAAACAGAGATGCCATTACACACCTATCAGAATGGCTCAAAATAAAAACACTGACCACAGTAATCATTAGTGAGGATGTTGAAGAACTTTATCCTCATACACAGTTGGTAGGGATATACAAATCCTTTGGAAAACAATTTGAATGTTTCTTAAAAAGACAATCTACCATATGACCCATTATTACACTCCTAAGTATTTATCCAATCTCTTGGAAAATAACATCTTCTTATCAGACTTGTACGTGACTATTCAATAGCAGCTTTACTTGTAACAGCCAAAATCCAGAAACAACCTAAATGTCCATCAACAGATAAATGGATAAACAAATTGTAGTTTATCTATGTCATGATTCAACTTAACAATAAAAAGGACGAACCATTACTATACAAAACAGCATGGTTGGCCCTTAAAATAATCCTGTTGAGTGAAAGAAGCCGGGGGAAAAACAAGTATATACTATATAATTGATTCCCTGTAGAGAGAACTCCAGAAAATGTAAATAGAACTAATCTTTGGTGACAAACAACAGATCAGTGGGTGCTGGGGAGGGGAATGAAGGATTACAAAGGAGTACAAGGAACCTTCTGGAGATGATTAATGAGTTCACTATCTTGTCTGTGGTGATGTTTTCACAAGTGTATATGTATATCAAACATTAAATTATACACTTTAAATGTGTGTAGTATTTTGTGTGTCATTTATGTCAGTAAAACCTAATTTTTTAAAAGGAAAAAGGAGTGATGTCAGAAGCATGGTAGAGTGAGAGATGTACCCAAATCTCTCCTCTTTAAACAATAAGCTGAACATCTAAAATGAAAACACCACACACACACACACACACACACACACACACACACACACACAAACTGCACACCAGCACATCGAAGCAAGGTATCTGTGAATAAGAGCTACCACAGGCACAACCCTGGGAGTCAGGCCGTAGACTGGGAGAAACAAAGAAGCTGCCTCTCACAGCCAGAGCTCCCTGCAGGATGAGGGGTAGGGGAGAGGGTGCAAATGGATCCCTGAACAAGCCAGCCTGAGAGAGCTGTGAGCTTGACACAGCAGCAGTGCCCAGAGATCATGGCAGAAAGCAGAGAAGTGGGGATGGCAGAAAACTGGAAACGGCAGAGAAGCAACAGTTGATTACCAGCTGCAGTTGCAAAACGCAAGGTGGAGCCGCAGCTCACATCCTCCAACCTAGAGAGCACCTCCTCCCATATTCTCCAAGACTGAACAATGAGGAATCTGAGTAAATGCTACTGAAACTGTCGCTAACACTGATAGGGACTGAGACTGAGGGTTGCGAGCGTGATTGAATATTTATAAGGAAAAAAAGAGGCATCATTAAGACTTTATATAAAGCAGGGATCCAAGAGGCTTAGACGCCACCTACTGGAAACCAAAAGAAAAATGGCTGCTTAGCAAAAGGCTAAAGAGAGACCTTTATATAATAAATCTGTTTTCTGGGGAAAAAAAAAAAAAGCACAATACGCTTCTATTAATACCCAGGTGAAGACATAGTCCATTAAACACCATGAACAACCAAAGCGACAAGACGGCTCAGAAAGAAAGAGAAAAATCTCCAGAAAATAAGTTTAAAGATATAGAAATATGAGACTTAAATGACAGAGAATTCAGGATTGTACTTCTGAAAAAAACTCAATGAGATCTAAAATAATTCATATCAACAATTCCAATAATTGAGAAAAAAAACTAGATCAGCACAATGAGCTTTTAGCCAAGAGATTGAAACTCTTAAAAAGAACCAAATAGAACTTCTGGAGATGAAGAACACACTGAAAGAGAGGAAGAATGAAACAGGCAAGCTTCGGGAATAGAATCAACCAAATGGAGAAAAGGATCAGTGATATCGAAGACAAAAATCTAGAAATAAATCAGAAGGAAGAAGAGAGAAACTGAAGAATAGGAGGGGGAAAAAAAAAAGCCCAAAGAGTAATACAAGAACTAGCTGATACCATCAAGAAAGGAAACATAAAAATAATGGGCATTAGAATGAAGGGGAGAAAAAAACAGCAGGGATTAGAAAGCATTTTCAGACAAATAATTGATGAGAATTTCCCAAATCTAAAGAATGAGCTGGAGCTTGGAATTCAAGAAGCCAACAGAATACCCAATTATCTCAAGCTAAAAAGGCCTTCACCAAGAACCATTGTACTAAAATTATAAAAAATTAATGACAAAGAACTCTCAGAGCAGCCAGGGAAAAGACGACGGTGACCTATAAAGGAAAACCCATTAGATTATCGTCAGACTTCTCAGCACAAACCTTATAAACCAGAAAGGACTGGAATCAAATATTCAAACTAGTAAGTGAAAGGAAATACCAGCCAAGAATAATGTATCCAGCTAAGCTCTCCTTTAGATATGAAGAAGAAATAAAGACTTTTCCAGACATACAAAAATTGAGAGGCCTGCATTACAGGAAATACTGAAAGGGGTCAGCTCACCTAAAACAAAATGACAAAAAAATACATAACTATGAGTAAGGCGAATAGCATGTAGATAGAAGCAGAGCAGTCCAACTCTAATTAAGAACAGGGCATTATAAGTTTAAACAACGAGAAGAAATTTACTATTGCAAGATAGTAATAAACATTCAGCATACATAGGGACAAATTGAGACAACAATGACAGAAAAGGGGAGGATTCAAAGATCCAAATTCACAAAGGGGAATGGCGATAAGGCACATGTAGAAGAAAATGCACTACTATACATATAACTATCCTTTACATATTCATAATGGTAACCACACACCGAAGATTCAGAACTGAAGTATATAACATAAAACAAAAAGAATCAGAGGGGAAACCCACACACAAAAAAAACAACCAAAATAAAGAAAACATAAACTCAAGGACCAGGAAGCAATGGAAACACTGAGCTACCAGAAGGCAAAAGAAAAAATGGCTATAAGAAGACCTCATATTTCAATCATCACCCTAAATGTAAATGGACTGAACTCACCAATAAAAAGACAGAGTTGCAGAATGGATCAAAAAACAAAACCCAACCATATGCTGCCTCCAGGAGACACATCTCAGTTCCAAAGACAAATATAGATTCAAAGTGAAAAGGTGGAAAATGATATTTCAAGGAAATGGCATTCAGAGAAAAGCGGGAGTAGTGGTACTAATATCAGATTAAATAGGCTTCAAAATGAAAAAGGTAAAGAAAGACACTGAAGGACACTTCATAATGATAAAGGGAATCATACACCAAGATGACATAACACTTATTAATATCTACGCCCACAATCAAGGAGCCCCAAAATATATAAAGCGATTACTAACAGAACTAAAGAGAGAAACAGACCAAAACATTATCATAGTAGGGGACCTAAATACCCCACTGTTGAATATGGACAAATCATCTAAACAGAAAATCAATAAAGAAATAAAATAGACGTTTAACCCCAGGAAGCTCAGAGAGTCCCAAAAAAGGTGAACCCAAAGAGGCCCACACCAAGATACATCATAATTAAAATGCTAAGGATTAAATTCAAAGAGAGAATCTTAAAAGCAGCAAGAGAAAAGCAGTTAGTTATCTACAAGGGAGCACCCATAAGACTGGCAGTCAATTTCTCAAAAGAAATTTGCAGGACACAAGGGTTTGGCACAAAATATTCAAAGTGATGAAAAGCCAGGACCTACAACGAAGAATACTTTATTCAGCAAAGCTATCATTCAGCATTGAAGGACAAAGCGCTTCTCAGATAAAAATTCGCTAAAGAAATTCATCAACTCCAAGCCAGTATTATAGGAAATGTTGGAGGGACTTCTTTAAGAAGAAAAAGACATGTATCAAAAACATGAATGAATGGTAATAACTACATATATATCAACAAATACCTCAAATAGAGAAGAATCAAGTGCACCAATGAAAAGATAAGGTGGCGAAATGGATATGAGAACAAGACCCCTAAATATGCTGCCTATAAGAGACTCACTTCCAGTTAAAAGACACACTGAGACTAAAAGGGAAGGGATGGAGAAATATATTGCCTGAGGATATTGCGCTGAATGAAGTTCAATAAAGACAAATATAGAATGATTTCACATACATGTGGAATCTAAAGAACAACATAAACAACAAAAATGGAAACATTCATAGACAGAGAATATTTTGAGGGCTACTAGATGGGAGGAGGGGTTAGGGGATGGTGAAAATGGCCAAGGGATTAAGTACAAATGGATAGATACAAAATAGTCATGGAGATACAGTGTAGCATAAGGAAAGTAGTCAACGATGTTTTGAAAACCATGTAAGGGGGAAGGGGGGAACTTGATTTATTGGTGTGACCACTTAATGAGTTACATAGATCTCTAATCACTACACTGTACAAACTGAAATAACTTATTGTATGCCAACCCTAACTGAAAAACTCATTGTACAATGTAAATATGAGCAATTGCCTATTATATTTCAATAAAGCTGGGGAAAAAAATTTGCCAAACTATTTCTCAAAGTGTTTGTGTCATGTTATATCCCTACTTGCTATGTATGAGTTCCAGTTGCTCCACATCTTCCAACACATGATACTGCCAATCATTTTAATAGTCATTTTAATGAGTGTATAGGGGTGTCTCATTGTAATTTTCATTTGTATTTCCATGATGGCCAAAGTAGAAAATCTATCTTGTCCTTATTAGCCATTTCATTATCTTCTTTCATTGACTGTTGCCATTTTAATTGGGTTATTCGCCTTCTTACAATTGGGTTGTAAATTTCTTTATATTTTCAGAATATAAATCTTTTGTCATGTATCTACTGCAAATATTCTCTTCCATTCTTTTTTATTTTAACAGTGCCTTTCAAAGGACAAGAGTTTTTAATTTTGAAAAGTCAATTTTATTTTTTTCTTTTATTCGCCATCATTCATGTGTCCTATCTAGGAAGTCTTCTCCTCTGGTCTTGGTACATTTTAAATAGTTACTCTGTAACAATATTTACAATTTCTTTTATGGTTATCACTTTTTTTTTATTTTTCAATTTTCATCAATTATGTCTTGCTATGAAATCATTCATTTACTCTAGATAGTATTCTGTTCTGATCCTATTAACTGATCCAGTATCTGTGGATTCTTTTTACTCATTATAAATCTCGTGTCATTTTTCTATCTCTCTACCTTACTTAGGTTTGTGTGGAGTATGTAGTTTACGAGTTTTAAAAAATGAATCTTCCCTATTTATTTTAATCAAAAAAATGAATTATTTTGTAATTCATAATAAATTTAGGCATATTTTCAGGTGCAAGAGAAACCTAGAATAGAATGTTTTTTTGCAATACATGTTTATTCACATCACATAGCTTAAGTCTAAAGGGAACATGCTTTCAGTGTTGATTAAATTGTCAGGACCAGTGTCTGTAGTTCTTTTGGCTTTCCAATTATTGTTGAGAAAAGGTTCCCATTGCCCAGCCATCATGTACAAGGCATAGAGAAGGGTAAATTGATGGCAGCAGCTTCATCTGTTCCTTTTCTTAGGATATCAAAAGTTTTCCTCCCAGAACACATCTATCAGTATTTTGCTTCTATTGGTCCAAATCACATCACCTGGCCACTACCAGCTTCAAAAGATGCTAATAAAGTGAATAAGCAGTGAGAGAAGAGTATCTGACATACTCAGGAAACCGAGAGTGTCTACAACTGTAAAACTGGTATTCATGTCCAAGAAAAAACTGAATCATTCTCCCAAAAAGTATATAAAATATACCCCCCCAAAAACCCACTTAAAATTTTATTCATGCAGTTTAACTAAAACTAGAAATTTAGAAACTGTAAAAGAACAGATGGACATATTTAAACATGCGAAAAATAAAATTATTCTGATGGAAAAATTTCATCTACAAAATCAAGAGACAAGCAAGATTTTATTTTTAAAGAGTTACTACCTTTAACATACAATAAACTGTTATGAATAGATAAGAAAAACAATCCAAAGAGGAAAAAAATATGAATAAATGGTTTATAAAGGCAACTTACAGAATAGCATATTAAATGGCAAGAAACATTTAAACAGGCATATTAATATGTAAATTAAAACTAATTATCGCTTTGAAATCATAACACTTCTCAAAGTTAAAGAGTAATAGCTACTTTTAGTAGAGGAAAGGGAGTACATTATACATTGTTGGAAATACAAAAGACTAGTCTTATTCCAAAGAAGTCTGACAACTATGAAAGTCAGAAAACACAATTCAATTTCACTGCCAGAAGTGTCACAGAAATTTTAAAAAAGATCTCCAGTAGGTAAGGGCATGATTATGCCTGTCCACTAACCCTTTATGCTATGTCCCCTCTTGAGGATGATTATCAGAACATTTTTTCTGGCCTCTTCAGCTAGTTAAACATTATCGTTGGGTGCAAAAAATGCAAAAATGTGTATAGTATAATCTCATTTCAAGTCAATGAAAACACACACCTACATGTGTATGTGACTTTGAGTAAAAAAAAAAAAAAAAAAAAAGTGAACTTGATCAGCATTGCTTAGCTGTTGACAAACTGTTGTGACTGGAATTGCTATCAGTAAAGAAAGTACAAAATTAAATAAAATTATAGAAGTTACATTTACACCATTTTATGTGTGCACAAGCATTTGTACGTGTGTTTAAATATGTATTTTTCAGTTAAAATATGGAATTTGCTTCTATAGGAAGACTTTTTCCAATTGTATCAAATTTACAGTTACCCCCAATATGAATTTTATGGCACTTTAACAAAAATTCTTAGAAGACTTATTTTTCTTAATTATTTATCTGATGTCTAGTAAGGTGTAACTCATGGACAAAGACTTTTGACATGCAATATATAATACGCAATATACAATAATCATAGGGTTTCTCTGTAACTCAAATAATTTATGATTGGTTCTGACTTGTGTAAGACTTTCTCACTTTCAGGAAATATATAATTTCATTCATTTATAAATACTGAAATTTGATTTCTGAATGAAATTATTCCCAAAGTGCATACAGAAAATTTCCTCCTAGGACATTTTCTAATAACTTCCCGTCACAGCTTTTATAGGTTTTTATCTCAAAAATGAGTTTTTAGTGTATAATGAGATTTGACCTGTTATTTCTCATGTGTGAATTTGCTGATGTTCAAGGAGTTGACTTTTCAGTGGATGATTTTGTTGTCATTGTATTCATAAGGTCACTTGCCAGCATGAATTCTCTATGTAATAAAGTATAATTTGTGAATGAAGATAGAAAATCACTTTCCTCTATGAATGATCTGATGTATAATCGTTTGAGTGAAAGTTTTCTTACATTTACTGAATTCATTTTCCAAAAATTAATTTAAAGTGCATTTTTAATTTAAAAATTTAGGTTGTAAAACTTTTTAAATAGTTTTTCTGTGTATACAAATGAACTGTGTTATACTGCTGCCATACTACTTTTCCTAGTAAAGTTTATAGCTCACATGCATCCAATGTATACTGACCCTGGAGTTCAACTTAAGATTTAGCTCTCCTATTCCATTCATGATGGATAATTTTCCATCATCCATTTTTCAATCAATTCCCAAGTGCCCCTGGAGATCCATGGAAAAAAAAAGAAAGTCTTCCTTTCTCCTAAAGATTAAAACTTGACGAAAGGTAAAATATTTTTTTTTTTGACTGGGTAATATAGAATTGTATTTTTTGTTTTATTTTAAATAGAAAGGTTGAGAATCATTACCTCTGTTATCCTACTAAAATAATCTTTGAAATTCTTATTTTCAAATCCCTGGGCTCTTAGACCAATCTTCATTTACTTAATTTTCCATTCCAAAGGGGAAAAAACATACTAAAAACTATAGATATCTTAAAAGATCTTAGTTTCCTCCTTTTGCTAAAACTTGGCAGCTACCATAGTAAAATTTAACACCACCAGAAGTAATTTTCTCTTATGTATCAAAGTTTATAAAGTCTTTAACGAAGAGTAAATACTTTATCTTTTAGCAACAAAAATTAGGAATAAAGTAATGCTGCAAATCACAGCATTTTTATTTTTAAGTTAGTCTGGAAAGTTTGAGTACTTTAAAAAAATATATTTCTGGACTCCACACTCCTTAAATAGGAACAGCTATCACAGAAAATTGAAAACTTTTGCTAATGGCACAGTAGACGGTACAGACCAGTACTCCCTTAGAGAACTAAAAAAAAAGGTAGAAAAAAATATTAGCTACATTTAATTTTGTAGTGGCATTAGAGAGGTACGAAGAAAGTTAAAAACTGCAGGAATAAGTTTAGAAACAAGACATAACCTCTGGAATTTGTAACTATTTACTACAAAGAAGTGTTTATTAATTCTTAAGGAACATACTGGGCAAGAGAAGCTTTAAAGTTTTTGACAAATTTATAGGACTAAAGGGACAAATACTAGGATTGAGGTCTTTCCAAGAAGGAGACGCCTGTTAAATCTCCCAAAGTCCTAAATCTTAAGGGTATCCCCTAGGAAAAAGAGTGAAAAAAAAAAATAGACAAGTCTTCACATTTTCAAATAATCTTAGCACATGATTGGATGAAGGCAATCTGGGACTGCTAGTGTTCCTAGCTGAGTCACATGTCATAAACAAAGGCAAAGCCTCTCAGGAAGATGATATCATCCAGACCATCTAATTATCTCTACAATTGTTAATATATAATGAGTGTCTGGTAATTAATTCAAATTCACTAGGTTTATGAGAAGGCAAGACATCACCAAAACCCAAGAGAAACGACAACCAACAGATAAAGGTCAACAGGGGATCTAGATAATGGGGCCATGTCTAGAAGAAGTAGAAGATAACAAAGCACATGCCTAATTTGAATAAATAATAGCTAAGAATTTCCCAAAACATACAAAAAAATATCCCCACTGAATAAAAAATATGATGCAAACCCCGAGCGGAATACACACAAAAAAATCACACGTAAGCATATCGCTGTGCAATTGTTGACAGCCTAAAACAAAGACATAAATTTTAAAGTGAAAAAGAGAAAGCACATTACCTTCAAAGGTAGTTAGATTGAAAGCTTACTTTTCAACAAAGACAAACCATGACAAAATATCTTCAAAATACTGATAGAAAATAACTGCCAACTTAGAATTCAATACTCAAAAATATGTCCTTCAAAAATGAAGGCAAAATAAAGACATTTTTCCATGAATGAAAACAGAATTTGTCACTACCAAATACACACTAAAAGAAATACGAAAGGATGTTTTTCAGTCAGAAGAAAATTATTTTAGAAGGAAATAACAGGACAAGAAGGAATAAAAGGGTAACAAAAGGGATAAATATGCAGATTTAAATGAATTGGACTCTGAAACAATTATCATTGGCTTTGTCAACTACATGCAGAATTCAAATGCATGACATCACTACCATATAAATCAAGATGATAAATGGAGTTAATGTTCTAGCTCCTCACCTTGTTCAGAAAGTGGTATGAGTACTAATTTATATTATCCTTAAATAAGTGAAGTATGCATATTGCATTAATATTTAACATAGTAAATTTTAAGGCAAAATATATCATTAGAGATAAAAAGGGACATTTCATAATGGTTGTTTAAATTGATCAGAAAAGTGTAACAATTCTAAATCTGAATGTATGTAAAAACAAACTCTATATAAATCCAAAATCATAGATCTAAAAGAGACAAACTCACAATTATTGTGGAAGATTTTTCACTATCTAATAGAATAAAAGTCTATAAAGATATAGAAGATTTGAAAATACAATTAAATAAAAGTAACTTATAAAGATTAAGAGGGGATAGGAATATTCTTCTAAACGTGCATCTATGTGTCTTCTAAGAAAACAAGCTTAAATGCAAGACAATTGTGTCCCATATATCATGTAATGACTATGTAGAGAATGTATTAACAAAACTGGAAGGTAATATATAATTCTAGGTCTCAAAACCCATTTTCTTAATTTCTCTTTTTCAAACAGAAATCAGTAAGAAAGTATAGGTTTCTGTGGATAAGACTGAGAATCTGAAATGCTGATCTCTAGATTAGTAGCCTGTGGCTAATTTCCATGAGCTCAGGGACAGTTCTAATGTGACAAGTAGTTTGTGGAGCTGCTGCTTACATCTCTGATCACTTGTGGAATACAGGCTGGGAGCATTTTATGCCTCTTGGATGTAAGTTTCCTGCTGCCATGGCAGGGAATTAATAAATAAGGGAACATGTTGGTTACCTAAAGATGCCTATAAATATTCAGGTAAGCCAATGTCAAGTCGAATTGTATATTTAAAATTTTCTTATCCAAATTTCACACATTAATAGATACTATAAACAATAAGTAATAGAAATTTCAAAAGAAGTCCTTTCTTTGTGTCTTTAACGTCAATTTTCACAAAAACTTATGGCTTTTCTTCATTATAGACTTATTAAATTATCTATACTTTTGCCTTGATGTCAGTATCATTAGGGTGCAACGAAAAATTCTTCTTAGCACTCTACTTATTAAGAAATTCCTTTGGTATTTTTGTTACCCAGGGTATGAAAAACTCAACTGAATTTATAAAGCTGCTAATCCAAAATGTGAAACAAGAAAGACTGCAAAGATATAGCCTTGCATATTTACCATTATTAGCAGCTTGACAATCCCAGTATCTGTCAAATAACCTAGCACAACCATTATACATTACGTAAACACTTTCTCCAAAGTGTCTCCTCATAAGTGTAACTAAACATCAGCTATGTGATCTAGATATTCAGACTTCTGACTAGTAGAGGAAAGTTGGCTTTGGTTACCTCCTGCTTTTTAGTAAAGCTGTAGCATCTCACAATTTTGTGTCCCCACACCATGACTGTGGCACTGGACACTCTCCTTCCCCAGTATCAGATTTCTGATGTATACTTAGCTGTGGCTTCCAGTTTAAGGCTTTCCTAAATTCACTGCATTTATAGGGCTTCTGTTTAGTATGAATTTTTTGGTGTTTAATAAGATTTGATCTGATGGCGAAAGCCCTTCCACATTCAGCACATATATATGGTTTCTCTCCTGTGTGAATTCGCTGATGCTCATGGAGTTGTGACTTCTTAATGAAGGCCTTCTCACAGTCACTGCATTCATAGGGTTTCTCTCCAGTATGAATTCTCCGATGTCGATTTAAGTGGGACTTCTGGATGAAGGACTTCCCACATTCAGTACAAATATAGGGCTTCTCTCCTGTATGAATTCTCTGATGCATAGTTAGTGTTGATTTTCGTGCAAAGGCTTTCTCACATTCACTGCACTCATAATGTCTTTCTCCAGTGTGAGATTGTTGATGTATATGGAGGCCTGACTTCCTAGTGAAGGCTTTACCACAGTCATTACATTTATAGGGTTTCTCTCCAGTATGAATTTTCTGGTGTGTGAAGAGATTTGATCTGTCAGTGAATGCCTTTCCACATTCAGCACATCTGTAAGGTTTCTCTCCTGTGTGAATTTGCTGATGTACATGGAGCTGTGATTTCTTAGTAAAGGATTTCCCACAGTGACTGCATTCATAAGGTTTCTCCCCAGTATGAATTCTCTCATGTGTAATAAAATGTGACTTGTGGAAGAAGGCCTTCCCACATTCAGTGCAAACATAAGGTCTTTCTTCTCTATGAATTTTCTGGTGCACACTTAGTGTTGACTTCTGAATGAATGTTTTCCCACATTCACTGCACTCATAATGTCTCTCTCCAGTATGACATTTCTGATGTATCCTGAGCCGTGACTTCCAGATAAATGATTTTCCACAGTCACCGCATTTATAGGGTTTCTCTCCAGTATGAATTTTTTGGTGCTTAATGAGATTTGACCTATCAGTAAAGGCCTTCCCACATTCAGTACAGATATAGGGTCTTTCTCCAGTATGAATTTTCTGGTGTATAATGAGATTTGTCTTGTGGGTAAAGACCTTCCCACATTCTGAACATATAAAGGGATTCTCTCCTGTGTGAATTCGCTGATGCACATGGAGTTGTGACTTCTTTATAAAAGACTTCCCACAGTCACTGCATTCATAAGGTTTCTCTCCAGTATGAATTCTCTCATGTGTAATAAAATGTGATTTCCGGATAAAGGCTTTCCCACATTCAGTACATACATATGGTTTTTCTCCTGTATGAATTTTCTGATGCATACCTAATGTTGATTTCCTTGTGAAGGCTTTTCCACATTCGGTACAATCAAAGTGTTTCTTTCCAGTATGACTTTTTTTATGTATACTGAGGTCTGAATTCTGAGAGATGTTTTTCCCACATTCACTGTATTCATAAGGTTTTTCTCCACAATGAATTTCTTGGCATCTGAATACATCTGACTTCTGGATAAATGCTCTTACATATTCACTGCATGTATAATGATTCTCTTCAGTGTGAGTTTTCTCATGACTTGACTTGAGGGAAACATCCCTCCTGTATTTAGTGCATATATAGGGTTTCTTTCCTGTGTAAACCTTCTGAGGTACAGCAAGTTGAGACTTCTGAATGAAGACTGTCTCACATTTGCTGCATTCATACTGTTTCTCTTCAGTATAAATACTATCATGTACAAATAAGTGTGACATCTGTGTGAAAATGTTTATGCAATTAGAAAATAAATAGAGGTTCTCCCCAGTATCATTTTTTTTATGTTGAATGAGAGCTTGCTTATGACTCAGAAGTTTCTTACACTGATTACATTCACAAGCATTCATTTCTGTATGAGAATTTATATAAGTGAAAATGTTACCATATCCAATAATCTTATCTAATCTTTCTGTTGCATTGTTTCTCTTATAATTACATAAGCTTATAATAGGCTTCAAATTCTTTCCAAATGAGTCATAGTTATAGAGTCTTTTTCTTGAAGGAATAAGGTATGTGTTTACACGAACTATTTTCCCATTGCCCTTATAGTCATACTGCCTCGCATTAGCGAGTATTTGCTTATTGATGAAGGCAATGTGACATGAATGTTTTTTCTGGTTTTCTTCATATCTTCCTGTCTGCTCATAATCTTGCCACAATTCTAAAATGGAATATGGGTCATCCCTTGTGAAGAGATTAATTCTCTCAAACCGAATCGAAAGTTCTTCAGACATTCCCTGTTGTGAAGTTTCAAAACCAATATCCCCATCTGAAAAAGAAAAAATAAAACACACGAAGAACAGTTAACAGACCAAAGATATATACTATATGATAAATAATACCATTTATATGTGCCAGGCATTATTCTCAGTTCTATATCTATATTTAATCAGAATCATAATTATTTGCTGTTGGTATAATTACTGTGTTTTAAAGATGAGGAAACTTAGCCATAGAAATTTGCCCAATCAAATGTTTAGTAATTGGGGAAGATGAGATTCAAACTGAAGCACTTCAGTTCCATGTATGTAGCAGAACTACAAAACAAGATGACAGAAGAACAGGAGAAAAAAAGTGGCATAGATGATAGAAGCACTATTCATCCCTCTGGTGACTAAATCAAAGTTGTGATGAAAACAAGGAGCAAACAGCAAGAAAAACCGCCTGGGATCTACATGAATACACCATACAAATAGGGAGA
This sequence comes from Pteropus vampyrus, assembly GCF_000151845.1. Classification (NCBI taxonomy): domain Eukaryota; kingdom Metazoa; phylum Chordata; class Mammalia; order Chiroptera; family Pteropodidae; genus Pteropus; species Pteropus vampyrus. Next base: position 2,373,580 of record NW_011889130.1, on the reverse strand, counting down.
GAACTAAGAAATCACCCTGCAACGGCAGAAAGTAGGACGGGACAAGGATGGGAGGCTGCTCAGTCCTGAGTGATGAGTGGGACGGAGGCTGTAACAGCGGGAGCTGCAGACACTTCTTAAAGGGGCTGTGTCTGTGAGCGAACTTTCGTGGCAATGGACATGCTCACTCTGAGCACCAGTGCCAGTTCGGCAGCGCAGAGGTCACCAGGGATGTACAAGGAACAATGAATTGTCAGAGTGAGGGCCGGAGGTGAGGCTCTCTCCCAAGCAGAAGTGACAGCAGCATCCATTGTTCCTCTGTTGAGCTCTCCCCATTCCCAGTGTGTGGACCCAGCACTGCCATAGCAGAGACATCATCAAACTGGATAACAGGTCGCTCCGCCCAGAGGATTCCCTGAAACTCTGCTCCCCCAACTCACGCCCCCACCAAAGCCACATCCAGTTGTATCTTCGGCGAGTCAGGTGCTCCTTGCTGAGCAGAGCCAAGACTCACACTAGTGGCAGCTGGCCTCGGTTTCTGGTGTGATTTCTTGAGGCAATTAAAAGTACAGCATCTGTGGACTGCTTGCTGAATCTTAACAGGTAGCCCCAGAGGGGCACAGGCTGAGGCTAAACTTGGCCTGTAGCTGTGCCACTGGACACCTACTTTCCAAATCCACACTAATAAGACTGGGAGACTTAGGAGCTTTGCTTAGTACATATAAACAGACACAGAAAGGCAGCCTAAATAGGAAGACAAAGAAGCAGAAACCATATGAAAGAACGGATCAGAGATACAGATATAATAGAGTTAAGTAATCTAACAGATGCGGAGTTCAAAATACTGGTGATAAAGATGCTCAAGAAACTTTTGGGAAGTGCAGATAAATTCAGTGAAAACTTCAACAAAGAGATAAAAAAAAACAAAAATGGAAATGGAAATTATAAAAGGGAACCAGTTAGAAATGAAGAACACGTTATCTGAGATGAAGAGTATATTAGATGGAAAACACAGAGTGGATAAAGAAGAGAATCAAACCACCAATATAGAGGATGGGGAAGCCAAGGACACTCCATCAGAATGGCAAAAAAAAAAAAAAAAAAAGAAGCCAAGGCTATAATAATAATTTAAGAAGCCTATGGAACACTGTTAAAGGTAAAAATATTTGTGTCATAGGGGTACCTGAAAGAAAACAAGATGTTGAAGAGCTATTTGAAGAAATGATAGAAAACTCCCTCACCTGGTGAAGGAAATAGACATACAACTCCAGGAAGCTCAGAGAGTCCCAAGAAAGAGGAATCCAAAGAGACCCGCCCACACCAAGACACATCATAATTAAAATGCCAAGGGTTAAATACAAAGAGAGAATCTTAAAAGCAGCAAGAGAAAAGCAGTTAGTTACCTACAAGGGAGCACCCATAAGACTGGCAGCTGATTTCTCAAACTATTCAGAACAGAAGGGCTTAGCACAAAATATTAGACGTGATGAAAACCCAGGATCTACATCCAAGAATACTTTATCCAGCAAAACTATCATTTAGAGTCGAAGAATGGATAAAGAACTTCCCAGACAAAAATAAGCTAAAAGAATTTATCAACACCAAGCCAGTATTACAAGAAATGTTGGAGGGACTTCAAGAAGAAAAAACATGTATTAAAAACATGAGTAAAAAATAGTAATAACTACATTCCTATCAATAAGTACCTCAAATGGAAAAGAGTTAAGTGCTCCAACTGAAAGATAGAGTGGATGAGTGGATAAGAAAACAAGACCCCTACATATGCTGCTTACAAGAGACTCATTTCAGATTATAAGACACACACAGAATAAAGGAAGGGGATGGAGAAAGATATTGCCTTGATGGACCTAGAGAGTACTGTGCTGAATGAAATGGGAAGGATAAAGACAAATATCACATGAATTCATGTACATGTGGAATCTAAAGAACAAATAAACAACAATAAAGCAGTAATAAACTCATAGATGCAGAGAATATTTTGAGGGCTACTAGATGGAGGGGGTTAGGGAGGTGGGGAAAAAAGGCAAAGGTATTAAGAGGTACAAATGGATAGTTGCAGAATAGACATGGAGATGTACAGTGTAGCATGGGGAAGATGGTTAATAATGTAATAAATATGTAAGGGGAAGAGGGGTACTAGATTTAGTGGGGTGATCACTTTACGAGTTATGTGGATCTCCAATCACAATGCTATACAGCTGAAACTGGTAATATTATTGTATGCCAACTATAATTGAAAAAAACTCATTGAATTGTACAATGTAAATATGAACAACTAATTATATCTCAATATATAATATGTCTATTATATGTCAAAAAAGCCAGGGAAAAAAGTTTTTTAAAAGAAAAAAAAGATGACAGAAGAACAATGTGACAAAACTAAGTGGCTTAAAAGAAGTATTTCTGAGTCTAGATTCTTATTATCCTTCATCTGTAAATCCTCACTAATCTCTCTCTTTATCTTTTTCCCTATTAACCACTGTTCCCTAAATAGTTACCAAACTATTGTAACCTTTGTCATCATGACCTAGCTACACAATAAATAGATGTCTATGATTTAATTTTTTATGTCTGGTTTGGAATGCAGAGACACATGCATCTAACAGGCAGTATCTAATAGCAGAAACAAAAAGTTGTCCATAAAAATTTGTCCCTTTCCTTCAACAATATTATACTTGTAGCCAAGCATGTGGCTGTCTCAGAAAAACAGGTCTATCCAGCCTCATTTGTTATTAGATAAAGCCAAATAATTCAGTTCTCACCAATTAAATGTGAGTAAAAATTTTATTTGTTGTGACAAGGCCACTATCTTAAGTAACTGGGTGTGTCTCCCACAACCCTCTTCTTTCCCACTGGCTACATTCCAGACTGACAGTACTCAGTTCTATGCAGCTGCAATGCCCTAGGCAGAGGTCAGAAAACTACAACCTTCAGGCTAAATCCAGGCCTCTATTCAAAAACTAAGAATGGATTTATTTCTGAATGGTTGAAAAAATTAAAATAATACTTCATGACACATAAAAATTATATGAAATTCCAATTTCCATGTCAAAGTTTTTAATGAAACACAGTCACACCCATTCATTGATGTACTTGTCTATAGATCCTTTGGGGCTACAACTGTAGAACTGAGTAGTTATGACAGCAATCCTATGGCTCACAAAACCTAAAATATTTACTTCTGAGTATTTACAGAAAATGTTTGCTATATCCTGCTCTAGGGGATGGTAGTGCAATGACTTTCTAAAAACTTTGTTCCTGAATGGCCCTAGAAAGCAGAATTAGGGACTCTCAGTGACAAGAGTTTGGCTTTATTCCAATATCTTTTTTTTGCCCAGATTAAGAATTACTAATATTCCAAACTCTGGTATAGATTCTCAGTAAATATTTATGCAAAAACTAGATTATACTATTATCTTATTCTACTAGAGTTTTTGAATATAGATATAGTCTAACCTCATACACATTTTATTGTTTCTAGGACCTTGTTATATCCCCAAACACATTATTTAACTGTTATATTACATTTTTACTCATACACATTGATAGCTTTTATTAATCCTGAGGACATCAAACACTGGATTCCTAAACATGAATTTTGATCTTTTGCAATCTTTCATTTTCTTTAGCTTACAAACCTATTGGTATTTCTAAATCATTTACATTACTACCAATAACATTCAATGTGAAAATGTTGCTCCTGTGTCAAAAAGTTGAATTATATATAATTCCTGTCACCACTGATTCAATTACTCATCCAATAAAATACAAAATCATAATTCAGGACAATGATATGTGTGCATGCAAGCTATCTTTCCACTGGTCTATTTTATTACTGAATGCAAACATATGTTCTTTTCCTTTTCCCTATTAAGTTTCCTTTTTCTATCCTCTGTTCCTATTCAAAATTCATTGTTCTTCACAGATCATTTAGAGTTCTATGCTCTAAAAACAAGTCTAAATCTCAGCATAGCACTAGGGAGGCTCTCTTTCCTTTCACATTTAAAGAAAAAAAAAGACCAGATAATCTGAGCCACTCATACTTAATTGGCATAGATTGTACCATAACAAATGCTTAATACACAAAGCCTGAAATTTTAAGCATTTTGTGCAATTATCTTCCCTTTCCAATTACAATTATCAGCCCCTTGAACTGCTCCTAGCAGAAAAATTTTCAAATCCCTGTGAAAAAGAGCAAAATAATAATTTTCTCCATCCTATCACATAAATTCAAGAATTTAATTTTACTAAATATTCTCTACAGAAACATTGGGGGGGAAAGGGTAAAAGACTCAGTTATCATGTCACTTAATGTAGTTTTCTCTGAAATTATGTAGGTTGGAGAATAAGAAAAGGGAAAAAGCAATATATGCTGTAATAGTTAGGTTCAATTCAAGGAGTAACTGAAACCCGAGCACAAAGTGTAAGTATGTGTAGCATCTAAACAGGCAGATAGAGAAAATTATCAAAGGGTCAGATGCCAAAGGATCACTAAAGGGAATATTAAAAAAAAAGTGAACAAGATTATGGAAACTAAACAGAGACAAATATAAAGTACAAATATGAGGCATGTTCTTTATTTAGCTTACAAACCCATTGAGAGAAAAATCTGTCACATGTTTAGATAATAAGTATGAGAATTCTAATATCATAATTTTGTGACTGAATATCTAGACGCTTCTGCAATTTGGTCTCTGACCTTCCTAGGGGTGAATAGGCCGTTTTGCAGTTTAAACTCTTGACTCTTGTCTATCTCACAAACTGCATTTCTTGTATTGTTCATTTCACCACAAAACTAGTTTTACTAGCTTATTTTCCAGACCCCGAAGGAAACTGAAGCTTTGGCCCTAACTCCTCCCTCCCCCTAAACCCTTTACTCCTACTGACCATGTCTTATGACTCTAATTGTTGGCCATATCCTATAACTCTACCTGCTGACCATGAGTTAACAGAAACTACTCCTTGGTTTTATCTCACAGTCCCGTTTGCTGACTACTGAATCAGCAGACCCTGAAATCCAGTTGCCGCCACCAATCAGAAAATGAATGATGTAAGTTTATGGTCGTATTACCCCAGCAATCTATCCCTTCAAATCTCACTTTTAAAGCTCGTGCTTTATTCTTCCAGCCTTAGAGCATGTCTTTGGCTCACGCCAAAGGCTATATTCTCTGATTTGCAAATCATATCAGAATAAAACTCTGTTTACTTCCTCACAAAAGTCTTGTGGAACTTCCGTTTACAAATAGTAACTTTAGTTTTGCACCATATAACTGACAGAATAAACACAATGTTTTAAGCAATAAAATCTATCAGCATCAAAGATGAACTAGTTAAAAAAAAAAGATTAGCACATCCAAATAGGGTTAGAGTAATCCAGGCATGAGAAAACATAAACATGATTTCTGGTGATGGCACTGGAAAGCAAGAGGTAAAGGTTATCCAAATGATATTTTCTAAAAGAGAAAAATTAGTAAAAGGGCAGAAAAAAAATTGTTTGACATGAGTCACAGGGAAAAGTAAAAAGCTACAATAGAATATGACAAAATTTTGAAAGGTGAGCCATCTGCTCTTAGCATGCTGCATTGTAACTGCTCTTCCTCCACACTGTGACCACTTGATGGATCCTTAAATGCATAAAGTATCAGTTGTCCCCGAGAGCTCTATACAACAGGGGCCAATGCCTGCTTGAGACACACAACCTACAGTAACAGGGTGTGATATGATGATTTATGAGAAATATATCTTTGGTCATCAGAATGATATATTTCTCAGATATTTTGATCTTCATTCACAGTTCTGGGCTCACAGCTCTCAACCTCCTGGAATTTCCTTAAAAGTGATGACAGCACCAATGGCATCTCTTGTTATGTTAATGATGTAACTTTTGGACCCCACCCAAGGGAGGGGATGAGGCTTGATGTTGAATAACTGCCAATGGCCAATGACTTAGTCAATCTGGACTGAGTAATGAAACCTCCATAGAAACCCAAAGGGCAGGTTGTTGGCCCTTTTTCAGAGAGCTGTGACATTGGAGAACCAGAATGTTTGTTTCCACGTGCCATTGTGCTGGGCCCCAAGATCCAGAAGGACAAGAGGGCCTTCATTTGGGACCTCACCTTTTATCTCTTCAACTAACTGTTGATTCATATGCTTTAATATCCTTCGTAATAAATCAGTAATCCAGTGAGTAAAAGAGTTTTCTTAAGTTCTGTAAGCCATCTTTAACAAATTACTTAAACCCCAGGGGGGTTGTGGGAACCTCTGATTTATAGCCATTTGGTCACCAGTATAGGTAACAATCTGGACTTGTGACTGGCATATGAACTGAGTTGCCAAGAAGGGGGCGGGTGTCACTGGGACCCCCAATCTATAACCAGTTGGTCAGAATCACAGGTAACAACCTACAATTGCAAGTGGCTTCTGAAGTAGAGGGCAGTCTTGTGGTACTGTTAAAATTGAGTTGACTTCTTGGACACTCTGCTGGTGTCTGAGAATTGACTGTTGGTGTGGGGAAGCCTGTGTGCATGCACATGTGTACGTGCACACACTGTGGGCACCAGGCCTGGCTGGCCCAAGGTCTGGCTGTGATTCAAGGCCTGATTGGCCCAAGGTCTGGCTGATCCAAGGTGTGGCTGTGATCCAGGCCCGTGGCTAGGAAGAGGACCCTAAATTTACAAAATATGTAAACATACTTCAGCTTATTGTATCACGCACGTGTGGCTGAAGGCCACTATTGTACTCTGATCTGTGTAGAGCCATGCAGTCTCCTGGGGAACAGAAGGAGAGCACAGAAAGGGAAGCAGAAGTGTGCGCAATACTGCACGCCCCCGTGCAACAGACTGCACTTCCCCCAACAGAACTGCGTTCCACACAATAAAGTTGGTTCCTGCAGGTTCATTCTCATGTCTGCCTCTTGTGCTTTCTTCCAAGTGGGCATCTCGCCATCAAACTTCCCTTCTCGAGCAACAATACCACTGACACTTGGCGTAGCCAACATGATCAGCTCGGCCCTGACACACACACACACACACATATTGGAATTGGGTCCAGGAACCCTTTTCATAGGGTAAGACTTACTCCCCTGTGCCTAGCATTAGTCATGGCTTATGCTGGAATTAAGAAACACAATTCAATCTGACAGATAGGTCTGGGCCAAGAGACACAACCCAGAGCCACTTTAAGGAGTGCCAAATCTCTTACATCTGTTCCTAAGTGCCAGTTATAACTTCTAAGTTCAATTGGTTATATATATGACAGGCTTGTAGGACTGGTAAATATAGCATAAAGCAGCACTACTCAAAGTGTAAACTTACCAGTAGGCAATAGAGCCAGATAGCCAGAGAAGAAAGACTCCTGTGGTGATGGTCATCATCTAGACATCCTGCTCACTGCACTAACTGTTAAGTCACCTGCAGAGGAGAAATAGACCCTCACCACAATCTTAGTTCAGATATAGAAAGTGATTAATACAATACATACACCAAGAAGGTATGTTACTTACACAATAAAGCTTTTAAGGGAGAGCTCCCAAGCAGGTCCAAAAATGGCTTGAGAGAGCAAGAAACGGAAGGTGGCTTGGGTTTTATATGGTGACTGGAGATGGGCTAAGCTGACTGTATCAGTGCAAAGGGAGGGAGCATCTGGTCATTTTCTACTACTTTGCCCAGATGTGGGGCAGAAGGCAAAGAGAAAGGGGTAAAACTTGGAAGATATAAGCAATCAAACATCAAAATGAAGTCAGAATCTATTACAAGATACATGATGAGATGTTCAAAATATTTTGTTATTAGAGAAACACAAATTAAATCAATAATTACTATGCACAAAAAAGGGACCACATACTAAACCTGACAAGCTCAGTGGAGGCCCACATTGTGGGCCTTGCAAATCCAAAGGCCAAAGTAACCACACAGAGTAGTCTGAACATAAAACTTCCTAACTAAAAGCAAGTCGTAGTGGGTAGTCACATCTTAGACCTGTAGCTTCCTTGACAAAGGTCAGTCTTTTAACTTTGAAACTGTCTATTGTCTCTATGCATCTAAGGTAACATACTTTAAAAATGTCAAACTAATATTTTCCAGACTTCTCAAAGGCACAACTGCTGGCACCAGAGCATGAAACCACATAATTATCTTGTTGTCAACATATCATCTCTATGATCTATAAATGTTAACTATCCTATACCCACCAGTGTAAAGGAAGTATGTGTCTCTCCATTTTGCTTTTTATCCAATCTGAGATTTCCCCACTTCACTTCTCCTGCCTCCCTACTCTACCACCAATGAATTTCATGTAACCCCTCTTATGTCTCCTCCTTTGATTCTCATGTATGAAACAAGCTGCAAAACTGCCATTCTCAGGAGCAATATCTCAATCCATTAAGATTTTGCTTTCCAGCAATTGTCATTAGTTTGGCTCAAATAAACTCTTATAAGGCATTTAAGTAGTTCGGACGTTACTTCATCAACATTTACTTAGCAGAGTCAGCAGGATTCCCAAGAAGCTCACCCAGGACCACTCTGTGGACCTAGACTGGTGCTAGGTACCAGCAAGAACCCACTGAGTCCTACTAGCTTCCTGCTCCACATCAGGTGAACTCAAGTGTGTTATCTCTTGGAATCCAGGACTTTCCCTTTGCTTATTATGGTAGAGGGTCTGACTTTACCTAAGCTGTTCTTTAAAATCCTCAAGGTGGCACTACTGGATAAAAGCTGAAGTGGGCAGCTGGTTTTAATTTCCACTTTTCAATGGAAATTTCTTACTGTGAGTCTGAATAAAGCTTTTTGTTGGAGAAAGGAGACTCTGAACTTGTTCAGCTCTGAAGATAAGGACATTTACTCCCTCCAGCTCCAATATCCAGTATTCTTAGGTGACTAAATATCTAAGTGGAGATGTCTGAGGGTACCCCTCAAGTTGAGCAGGGCCCCAATGGGAATTCCAACAAAACTGTTATTAAATAATTGACTTATCTGGGATGCATACATAAAGGCTGGTTACCTAGCACTCTGAGTCCTCACCATTGTATTAGACAGCTAGGGAAAGAAACAGACATGTAAAGAGGGTTGAAGTGACTTGAGAGGTGACAGCTCCTTGGAGCTCAACCCATAAGCATCACACTTCAATCCAACACACAATATCTCTAGAAATTTGTTCAGACTCTGCAGATCTCCAGAGGAAAACAAAAATTAACATGGGAAATCATGTCTCTAAGGTCCTAAACTCCAAGAACCTCAGCGCCACCCCCCCCTTAATACTCCCGCAGGCTATATGTATAATTCATATGGAAGCTCAATTTGCAAGTATCTACAGGAATGGGCAAATCTAACTAAAAGTAGTATCAGCTTGAGATGGTCAAAGTGGGGAATTTTTGATACCTCTAAATTGATTTTTCTGCACACTCGATTAGAAAAAGCTGGCTCTATAATTAAAAACTGAATGAATGGGAAGCTTATCTTGATTGGAAGTTAGAAGCTTCTAGGAAGAAGACAGATAAATTCTCTACTGGAAGTTAATAAGAAAATTGTAGAGACTGTCTCTGAACTAAAGGCTTCTGAAGCTGATAAATGCCAACACCCCATTCCTTCCCCATCTCCAGCTGCTCCACTATATTCTTTGCTTTCTGAGCTTCCTTGTCCTGACTTGCCCTCCTCTTCCCTTTTCCTCCCTCTTCTATTTCCTCTATATCTCCTCTACCACCACTCCCTATTGACCTAGGGGAAACAGAATAGAAATCTAGAACAAGATAGACGAGGAAAACAACAGAAATTGTGGTAGCTCCTTTTAGGGAAATGCCAGTCTCACACAGAGGAGAACCAGCAATTGCGTACATTCCTTGGACAAGAACGGAATTAAGGAATCTAACTAAAGATTTCCCAACCCTCTCTAGAACTGATGGTTTGCAATGGAATCTGATTTAACTGTTAGAACATATGATACTTGCTATTCTGATCTATTCTAATTATTACACCTACTGGTTTCTGAGAGCTAAGCAACAGAATAGCTAAATAAAGTTCACTAAGAAACAGAGAAACAAAACAGGAAAAATGTAGGGAATTAGCCTGTTGGCTTTACCAAGCCATATCTGAGATTTTTCCCAAGAAAATGAACTGGATCAAGATTCAGCAAAAAACTTTTCAAAAAAACTTTCAAACAATACTCAGGTCTGATTCCAAACAATTTTAAGGATCATCAAAATGATCTCTTACTAAATTTGGAATGTTGGGAAGGACTAGATGAAGAGCTTGTAACTCTGATTAATCAACATAAATTAAACTAGCTGACCAAACATACAACTGGCAATTCTGGCTCATCGACAATCTAAAACTACCCAAAAGAAAGAATATGAAGCTGCCAAAATCATGAATTTAAGCTCCAGCAATTAAGCAATCAGGTCAGACACCCCCCAGGGTCTCTTAGACAAGGGCAGAGAGGAAGTCTGTTTTTATTGTAGAAAGCCAGGCAATCTTAAGAAGAAGGATTGTAGAAAACTGAAATGGGTTTTAGAAAAAAAGAAAAGAAACTAAGCAAGCATGGGGCTGCTCCTGGGACTAAGAGAGGACATTTCCCCTTCTCCTAAGTAATACTTTAAGAGAAACTAAAATTACCATAGAAGGGGAAATTACTAAGAGTCTTATAGATACTGGGGCTACTTTATCTGTTCTTAACCCTACCCAATTAAGTTGTCCTCTCCCTCGGAGTAAAGCTTCTGTACAAATGGCAGAAATATCTAATCAACCAACATCTGTTTTTAAATCAGAACCCATTTCCTTCCAAATAGGAAATATTATGGGGCAACACATATTTTAACTACTCAAATCTGCCCCAATTCAACTGATAGAGATCTTCTTGAAACCCATGAAGTTCATGTACCTTTTTTTCCCAGAAGGGTGAGTATGTTTAGAACTAAATGAATCAGATACTCAACCAATTGGGAAAATAATGATTTTAAAAGAACCTCCACAAGAGGAAACTAACCTTGATACTGAACATTTGTTGCAGGATGTTTCAATGCAAACTTGGGCCTTTTCCAGTAGAGATATTGGCAAGGTTAAGTCAGCCACTCCTATTAAAATGATTATTGACAATACTTTGCATCTACCTAATATTCACCAATATCCTTTAAGACCTGTAGCACTTTGCTGGAATTAAACCCATTATACAAGATTACTTAAAAGGGGGCTTATAATTCCATATATGAGCCCCTGAATTCTCCTATCCTTCCTGTAAATAAACCAAATGGAAAAGGATGGAGATTTGTACAAGATCTCAGAGCTGTAAATAAAATGGTTATTCCCAGACATCTTGTGGTTCCAAATCCACATACCCTATTATCTGCCATTCCTGTGGACTGCCAATATTTTTCAGTGATAGATTATGTAGTGCTTTTTTCAGCATTCCTGTAGAAACACAGTCAATATCTCTTTGCCTTCACCTGGGAAGATCACCAATTTACTTGGACTGTAAACCCCAGGAATATGCACAGCCCTACCTATTTCTCAGATACTAAAAGCTGATTTGAATGATGCTGATTTTCCCAGAGATTCCATTCTAATCCAATATGTGGATGATTTATTTTTATGCTCTAGGACAACACTAGACTCTCAAAAGGACACAGTTTATCTTTTACAACAGCTAGCTATAAAAGTTCTTAAAGGACAAGCTTCAATTTCATTTGCCCCAAGTAAAATATCTTCACTATTTCATATCTAACTGATTAACCCTGAAAGAATCAGAGGAATTCAAACTTTTCCTCTTCCAAAAACAAGAAAACAGCTTAGAGGATTCATGGGTCTAAAGTCGCAATTGGGTTTCAAATTTTTCATTAATTGCCCAGCCACTAAGTCTTATTACAAATCAGATTGATCTGACCCAATTCAATGGAACCCAGAAGAGAAACAAGCTGCAGAAGCTCTAAAGGAAGAATTATCTAAAACTCCTGCTTTGGGACATGCTAATTATAAACTTCATTTCTTCCTTTTCATACATGAAAATAAGGAAATACTTTCGGAGTTCTAACTCAGAAACAGGGAGATCGTCATAGACCTATAGGATATTATAGCCAGTAATCAGACTCAGTAGCAAGAGGGCTTCTCTCTGCATGAGGGCCATCTCTGGTACAGCCATGTTATGCAAACAAACAGAAGGATAGTTAGTTATGGGCTCTCCTTTAACTATTTATGTTTCTCATTCTGCTAAATCTTTACTGAACTCTTATTGTGGTGGCTGAAAAATGACTACTTGAGATTTATTACTTGTAGGAAATTACTGTTTGACTATTGCCATGGGAACAAAAGGCTTTTGATCATAGAGATATAACATTCTGATAACAAACTTTCTGCTTCTGTACTCCCCACTTGCACACCCCGACCTATAGGTTGACAGGTAGTGAATAGGAGAAAAACAGACCTTTCTGTTCAAACAGAATGAAGAATGGGATTTGGGGCTTTAAAACCCTGTATCTCTAATTTTGGGGCTGCTTAATTTGGGGTCTGCGTACCCCTAGCAGACCCAGCTGGCTGAATAAAGTGTGTGATTCCTATGACTCACTGATTCCTGGTAGTCCATGTGTCTATTGGGGGCTGGCAGCTACAACATTTGGAGGCCCCAGCGAGATCTCAGGGAGTGGCCCTGGGATCTAAGACCGGATCAGCCTCCGAAGCGGTTGCTGTCCCTGTTACGGATTCAAAGAGGTAGCCAACCTGAGATGTTCCAGGGCCCTTAAATGCTGTGACAGGTCAGTACAATTGTCAAGGATGCAAACTTTAGGGAATCTGGAATCTCTGAGGCCTCGGTGTCTGGATAAAAGGTACCTTCTTGTTTCTGTTGATTGGTCAGTGGGGTCCACGGAGAGACTGGACGCAGTCATATCTCCCGGACCGTGGCCAGGCCGCGGGACACCGCCTCCTGTGCCCTGTTGTCGAGTTCTGTTTATTGTCTCTGGTCTTGTCTAGGTTGTAGGTGGCGGACTTCTCTGGGTCCACCTACACACCGGAAATTGTTCTTGTTTGAGTGTTTGTTTTTGTCGTAGTGTTTGTTTTATGTTTTCTGCGCAAAGCAATGGGGGGAAGCCTGAGTTCACAGAAGACACCCTTGGGTTGTCTCCTGCGACATTTCAGAGAAGGGTTTGTAGAAGGAGCTGACTATGGCATAAAGTTTTCTCCAGGCAGACTAAGAACATTGTGTGAAGTTGAGTGGCCATCTTTTAGTGTAAACTGGCCTCCAGAGGGTTCCTTTGACAAGGGTTTGGTGAGGAATGTTTGGAAGATTGTCACGGGAGACCCGGGACACCCTGATTAGTTTCTCTACATTGATCAATGGTTAAATCTTGTTCAGAACCCCCCTCCTTGGCTCCGCTGGTGTGCCCTCTCTCTAGGGGTGCGAGTTTTAGTTGTGGGTACCCCTAAACATACAGCAACTGAAACTCCAAAACAGCCCAGTCCCTCAGTCCTCCAATCTCCACTGGAGGACAATGACCTTCCCCCACCCTATAATCCAGGACAACAGAGGCCCAATAGCACCGCCTCACCTCCCCAGACACGAGCAGGTAACCCTTATGGGCCTCCTGCTCCCACTCCGGGCAAGGCACCGGCAGATACCACTACCCCGGCCATTCTTCCCTTGCAAGAAGCACTACCCCAGGGGCATCCTAATGACAGGCTCTTTATGGTTTACATTCCTTTCTCGACTAGTGACCTGTACAACTGGAAGGCACAGAATATGCCTTTCTCTGAGAAACCCCAAGCATTGATGGGACTCTTAGAGAGTGTCTTTCAGACTCACCGCCCCACCTGGGATGATTGCCAACAGCTTTTAGTTACCCTCTTCACTGCAGAAGAACATGGGCGCATACGAGCGGAAGCACAAAAGATAGCTGTGGAAGGGAGGAGGGTTGAGGAAACATGGGAACAGATTGAGGAGGAATTTCCCTCCACCTGCCCAGACTGGGGACACAATTCTCAGGCAAGGAGAATGGCATTAGATCGGTACCACCAGATTCTAATAGGATAGCTGCTCGTCAGCCAACTAACCTTTCTAAGGTAACTGAAGTTATACAGGGACCTCAGGAATCCCCCGGAGCATTTCTTGAACAGCTACAGGAGGCGTACCGGGTATACACCCGCATTGATCCTGAGGCCCCTGAAAACCAGCAGGCAATTAATGTAGCCTTTGCTACTCAGGCAGCCCCTGACATCCGGTGTAAATTGCAGAAATTAGAGGGTTTTGCAGGGATGAACCTGTCTCAACTTGTTGAAATAGCCCAGAAGGTGTTTAACAACAGGGAGGCACCAGATGACCCCAAACGTATGGCTAAAATAATGGTAGCAGCCATGCAGGAGGAGAGATCAGGGAAGACTAGGGCAAGACAAGGGAGATCAGAAAGAGGCCCACGTAAGGGTTACACACCCCTAGGGAAAAATCAATGTGCCTACTGCAAAAAGGAGGGCCATTGGAAGAATGAATGTCCTGAGAGAAATGGGAAAGACCAGGAAAACCGCAAGACTAAAGTCCTCGTCACTGAGGAAGAGAACTGACGGGGCCGGGGCTCCTACACACTAAGCCCCCAAGACACCAGGGTTGCCTTAAAAATGGGGGGCAAAACTGTTAACTTCCTGGTGGACACGGGGCTATCCACTCAGTGTTACTTGACCCAGGGGGACCAATCTCCAAACAAAAGACTGCCGTCCAAGGTGCCACAGGTAAAATACGAGAATACCCATGGACCACTGAAAGTACTGTAGATCTGGGGCGAGGAATATTGACCCATTCTTTCCCCGTAATTCCAGATTGTCCAGCTCCACTTCTTCGTAGAGACCTACTCCAAAAGCTACGGGCTACTATTACATTCAGAGACAGTACACCTCAGATGTCCATGTCTGCCCCATCAACTATCTTAATTACCTGTCCTCTATCCAAAGAGTACCTCCTCTACGAGAAGGAAGAAAATATAGACCCGTCCATGGAGACATTACTAGGCAGACTCCTGGTAGAATATCTAGGGGTATGGGCTGAAAACAATGCCCCAGGGTTGGCTAAGCACCAAGTCCCAGTAGTAGTGAGTTTAACTGCTACTGTGACCCCTGTCCAGGTTAAGCAATACACGATTGCCCAAGATGCCAAAACTGGTATAAGGAAACATATCCAGCGGCTGCAGGAAACGGGGATTCTCGTGCCATGCCAATCGCTGTGGAACACTCCCTTGCTCCCAGTCCAGAAGCCTGGTACCCAGGATTACCAGCCAGTACAAAACAAGAGAAGTGAACAAGAGGGCTGAAACCATCTACCAGACTGTACCCAACCCGTACGCTCTCTTAAGCTTGTTACCTTCTGAGAGAACTGTTTATATCGTACTAGATTTAAAAGATGCTTTCTTCAGCATTCCCTTAGCCCCTAGCAGCCAGCCTATCTTTGCCTTTGAGTGGACAGACCCTTGGGCCAACTAACCTGGACGCGTTTACCACAAGGATTCAAAAATTCTCCTACCCTATTTGATGAGGCCCTAAGTGCGGAACTTTGACCTTTCTGTCAGCGTGATCTTGACCGTACGTTACTCCAGTATGTTGATGATTTATTATTTGCCGCGTCCTCTTTCTACCCTACTGCGTGACAAGATCCGGAGATGGGGACAGAGGCTTCAAGGAATGCATCGTCAAGAACGAGAACGTGGCATATGTTTAGGGATAATTGGTTTCTTAGAAATGATCCTATAAATAGGGGGAATTTGGGTAGCACAAATTCTAGTAAGTGTAGACGCTATACAAATAGATTTCCTCAAAATTGGCTCTGAGGAAAACATAGTAAATTCCCTGCGTATGGAATCAGCTCTAGTCACCCTGACGTGTCCAGAATGCGTAAACTCTTTATTTGAACAATTATTAAGAGAAATTCCTTTTGATGCGCCTCTTAAAGATATTATGAATAAATTATAACAAGCTGAATTG
>NW_011889130.1:2356206-2357592 GCF_000151845.1 Pteropus vampyrus | reverse complement strand
AATTCCCTGCGTATGGAATCAGCTCTAGTCACCCTGACGTGTCCAGAATGCGTAAACTCTTTATTTGAACAATTATTAAGAGAAATTCCTTTTGATGCGCCTCTTAAAGATATTATGAATAAATTATAACAAGCTGAATTGCTAGAACCAGTTTATACTCCTGTTCCCACGCAGTTAGTAGAAAAATTAGTAAAGGATAAGAAATTTACTCGTAAGCCTGTGCCTACTATAGAAGGGCCTCCTTTTGTGGTCTAGTGGATAAATAGAAAACTCTGGTATCCACCTAGGGGGGCTAATAGTATGAAAAGATTACCTGATCTTCCTTTGCCTTATACAGGAGCTTATAATAAAGATAGTATACATATAGTGAATAAAGATGGAATTCATGTGCCTTATAGTAGTTTAAGTTTCATAGAAAGGCTGGCTAGGTCAGGATCTCCTTGGTGCTTAAAAAACAAAGGAACAGAAACTTAGCTTATGAAAGCAGCTTTGTAAAACTGATTTTTATAAATATTTTCCTCATTACTGCACCAAGGAAACTTTTGAACAGCTATGAGAAAGGTTCGGCTTGAACTTTAGATATAGCATAAATCAAATAGCATTTAAAAGATTTCTTTAGGCAGAAAGAAGAACAATGTCTGCCCACAAGCCAATGCTTGCTGTTATGAATACATCTATCTATCACCCTTACTTAAATCAAACTGTATCTTACGTAATAGATATAAGAATTAAAAGTTTAGATTGTTCCATCAGGTAGTTCTGTTCTAATGATTGAGAGAAGAATGTACTAGTTAATCATGAAGATTAATAATAATATACTCTATAAGATTTTCTGCTTTGCCTAACCACAGAAATTTAACTCCCTGCTACCTTAACTTCAAAGTATAATCGAATGCCAAAATAAAAAGTATAAAAGTTGTACTCAAATCACAATAAAACGGAACAGTGTCACATCGCCTCTGAGTTGTGTAGTCGACTGTCTCCCGCGCCGACGCCTTGCCCACCTTCGGGGTCCCCTGGATCCTGTCGTGGCTGGACCGTGGCAATTATTAGCAGCTGAAACCGAGGAAATCTGTCTCGCGGCAACTAGGGACCTGCTTGGCACCCTAGAGGCATACGGGTACTGGGTCTCGGCTAAGAAGGCCCAGCTATGCACCCAGTCTGTGGACTACCTCAGGTATACACTCGAAGGAGGAAAACGGACTCTATCCCGGCAGAGGATTGAAGCCATTCTTCAGATTCTGGTACCCACCACCAAGAGACAGGTAAGAGAATTCCTCGGGGTGGGGCAGGCTATTGCAGACTTTGGATTCCTGGGTTCGCAGAAATTGCAAAGCCCCTGTACTCAGCAACAGGAGGAAATCAGCCCCTCAATTGGACAGAGAC
>NW_011889130.1:2276330-2355071 GCF_000151845.1 Pteropus vampyrus | reverse complement strand
TACCCACCACCAAGAGACAGGTAAGAGAATTCCTCGGGGTGGGGCAGGCTATTGCAGACTTTGGATTCCTGGGTTCGCAGAAATTGCAAAGCCCCTGTACTCAGCAACAGGAGGAAATCAGCCCCTCAATTGGACAGAGACAGAACAGAAGGCCTTTGACCTTCTCAAGCAGGCACTCCTATCAGCCCTACCCCTTGCTCTTCCAGACATCACCAAGGGATTTCATCTTTTTGTAAGTAAGACCAAGGGAATCGCCAAAGGGGTCCTAACCCAAACGCTAGGCCCGTGGCGCCGACCAGTGGCCTATCTATCAAAGAGACTAGACACGGTGGCCTCTGGATGGCCACCCTGCCTACAAGCCATAGCAGCGATGGCTCTCCTAGTCAAAGAAGCTGACAAACTCACCCGCAGGCAAAGTCTAAACATTACTGCTCCTCATGCAGTAGAAGCCCTTCTCCGCAGTAGCCCAGAATGATGGATGACTAATTCCAGAATCATCCAATACCAGGCTCTCCTCCTCGACCAGCCAAGGATTAGTTTCTCCAAAGTCACTGTCCTCAACTCAGCCAGCCTGTTGCCAGACCCAGACCCCCAGACCCCCATTCATAATTGCATAGATTTCACTGATGCTGTGTGTCCCTCGCGGCCAGACCTCAAGGACTCCTCTCTGCCTGAGGCCGATGAAGTTCTGTTCACGGAAGGGAGCAGCTTCATGCAACAGGAGGTACATGGGGGCAGCGGTTGTTACTCTAACTGGCACTATCTGGTCACAGGCTCTTCTCCATGGGACTTCTGCTCAAAAGGCCAAACTCATTGTCCTCACTGAGGCACTAAAGTGGGGAAAGGACAAGTCAGTCACAATATACACTGACAGCTGATACGCCTTTGCCACTGCACATGTACATGGAGCCATCTATAAGGAAAGAGGGCTTCTGACTTCAGCTGGGAAGGACATCAAGAACAAGGGGGAGATCTTAGCCTTACTTGAAGCCATATGGATGCCTAAGGCTCTGGCTATTGTTCATTGTAAAGGGCATCAAAAACGGTATAGTCCCGAGGCTGAGGGAAACCGACGAGCTGATGCAGAGGCAATAACAGTGGCCACAAGGCCAGTGGGGCCCCCACCACATCTACTGACTGTTGTTCCTTACCCAGAACTGCCTCCATCTCCGACCTATACGGCAGAAAAGGACATATATTTTCAGGACAAAGGAGCCACTAAGAACCAACAGAGGTGGTGGACGACCCCAGATGGAAAAATCGGGCTCTCACAGGCCCTGGGAAGGACTCTCCTCCACCAATTACACCAGACTACACACCTAGGGCGTACTAAGATGCTCCAAGCTTTAGACCCCTACTTTCACTTGTTAGAAGAGAGAAGAACTGCAGAGGAGATTGCCTCACGATGCCCAGCTTGTGCCCAAGTTAATCCAAAGAAAGAGAAAATAGAAGAATCTAGGCATAGGGAAAGAGGAACTTATCCGGGGGACCACTGGGAGGTCGATTTCACTGAAGTAACCCCGACTGTGGGGGGGCTACAAATATTTACTTGTTTTTATAGACACCTTTTCAGGATGGGTAGAGGCCTTCCCCACCAGGAAAGAAACTGCCTTAGTAGTTACTAAGAAACTACTACAAGAAATCCTCCCTCAATTGGGTCTCCCTGGAACTTCAGGGTCGGATGACGGGCCAGCCTTCGTAGCAAAGGTGTCACAGCAATTGGCTAGCTACCTAAATTTGCAATAGAAACTCCACTGTGCCTACCGGCCTCAAAGTTCGGGCCAAGTAGAGTGAATGAATCGGACCCTAAAAGAGACATTAGTCAAGTTAGGATTAGAAACTGGTAGGACCTGGGTAGAACTTCTCCCCTTTGCTCTTCTCCAAGCCAGGTGTACTCCATCTATTAATGGATTTACCTCATTTGAGATTTTCTTTGGAAAACCCCCTCCTTTAGTACCTAGAATAAAAGATGAGAAAAAGGCAGAGTTACGTAATCTTGTCTTACTTAAGTCTTTACAGGCCCTTCAAAGTGTACTGGAGGAGATTTGGTCCCGGGTTCGTGCTACCCATTCAGCTCCGGAGGACGGACTTCCCCATCAGTTTCAGCCTGGGGACTCTGTATATCCAGAATTTTACTTCCAAGAGACTAGAACCCAAGTGGAAAGGACCCTTCACTGTCTACCGGACGATGCCCACTGGAGTTAAAGTAGACGGCATCCCATCATGCATCCATCACTCTCACGTGAAGGCAGCACAAGAATGGACAGCTGAGGAAGATGGGCCCTTAAGACTAAGACTCAAGTGTACGGCCCTTAAGACTAAGACTCAAGTGTATATAGGTCTAATCCTTTGTTTCTTCCTTTTTTCCTCTTTGGCCCAGGCATACAGAAACATACACCAGCCTAGAGTGTGAGAACTTATAGTAACCGAAACCGGTCAGATTGTTGCCCAGAACATCACCAGCCACAGTACTCCAGAGATCCAAGTGGACCTATGCCAGAGATACCCTCACCACTGCAACGGCCCGACACCAACTTGGATTGGGATCTTTCATAGGTAGAGCTTTCGTAGGGGGTGGAGCATACTTAGGCTACAAAGGGAGACCTGGCTGTGGCATATTATCGGCAGAGAAAAGCCTCTTAGGAATAGGGCTCTATATTTTCCTCAAAGAATATCTGGCAGCATGAGGAATAGGGGACTCAACTGTGAAGGAAAAGGCCAATTTTCTTGTGCTAACTGGGGTTGTGAAACTATCTCTACTATAGATAATTATAAAAAACAGAATGATAATCATATTGGGTTAATAAGAGGACCAAGCCCTTCTACATGCTCTCTTGGGTCCTGCAATCCCCTCATAATCACCATCAAAACAAGTAGCCTTGGGGGACAACACTATTGGCTCACGGGACAGACCTGGGGTATCAGATTGTATAAAACTGGATATGATTCAGGATTATATTTTACTATACAGGTTAAGGACCCTCCCAGAAAAGCTCACCCTATAGAGCCCAACAAACCACTTCTAATTCCAGGACTACCCCAAAGTCTTACAGGAGTTTCCCGGGCAACCACGACTCCGGCTCTAGCCTCTTCAGGTAGTAGCCTAACAGCTATTAAACCCCAGACATTTGACCAGCCACAACCAGAACCCGAAGAAGAATTCAAAACTATGTTAACAACAATACACAAGGTCTTAAATAAGACCTCCCCAGACACAGGGCAGGATAGTTGGTTGTGCCTAAACCCAAAATCCCCTTATTATGTTGGGGTAGGAACTCCCCTAAACCTGACTGAGCTCAGCAGCACACATGATTGTGAATGGGAAACTCCTCGACTCACTTTGGGAGACATACAAGGAAAAGGAACTTGCCTGATTTCAAAGAATTATTCCAAGCTGTTGGCACAGTCGCCTTACTATGATAACTGTAATCGTACTATCGAAGTACCTACCTCAGGAAATAAATACTATAAGGCTCCAAATAATACCTGGCTAGCATGTGATAACGGGCTCACTCACTGTGCTGCATCTGTTCTTTTCAACACAGGTGAAGCTAATATTTGTATCCTAGTCTTTGTACTCCCCCAAGTGTCCCTTTACAATGGGCCGGAAGGCAGGCTCCATTTCTTCTACCAGGACAGGTTACAGAAACGGGCCGTACCAGTCTTAGTACCCCTTTTTGTGGGTCTCGGAATAGCGGGCTCAGCAGCTGTAGGTACTACTGCTCTCATCAAGGGAGAAAATGAATTACGTGAAATTGGAATACAGATAGATAAGGATATCAAGACCTTAAAAGGCACCATTGGCAGGCTAGAACTTCAAGTCGATTCACTAGCAGAAGTAGTCCTCCAAAATAGAAGAGGTTTAAATTTATTATTCTTAGAACAAGGTGGGTTATGCATGGCTCTAGGTGAAACCTATTACTTCTATGCCAATAACTCTGGAGTAATTAGAGAAAGCTTACGACTAGTACAGAGAAATTTGGATGCCAGGGAAAAACAGAGACTAGAATCAAATAACTGGTTTCATAGGATGTTCAATTGGTCACCATGGCTAACAACTCTTCTAGCTGCTATAGCTGGACCTTTAATCATCCTCCTCCTTTTGTTAACTTTTGGCCCGTGTTTCCTTAATTTCTTGTTTGCATATATAAGGAAAAGAATTAATTCTATTAGACTTTTAATATTACAGACTAGAGGCTATGAGCAAATTCCGCATGAAGAATCAAAGATTTGATTTTTGCTAAGGCCAGTGGGGAATGTGGTGGCTGAAAAATGACTACTTGAGATTTATTACTTGTAGGAAATTACTGTTTGACTATCGCCATGGGAACAAAAGGCTTTTGATCATAGGGACATAACATTCTGATAACAAGCTTTCTGCTTCTGTACTGCCCGCTTGCACACCCCGACCTATAGGTTGACAGTTAGTGAATAGGAGAAAAATAGACCTTTCTATTCCAACAGAATGAAGAATGGGATTTTGGGCTTAAAACTCTGTACCTCTACATTTCGGAGCTGCTTAATTTGGGGTCTGCGTACCCCTGGCAGACCCGGCTGGCTGAATAAAGAGTGTGATTCCTATGACTCACTGATTCCTGGTGGTCCGTGTGTCTATTGGGGGCTGGCGGCTACAACATTATCACAGTCAACACTTCCCTGTCAGTCGACTGGGTGCTTATGAAGAACTGCTTTCTGCACCTAATATTTAACTCGATGTAACAGTCCTAACCCAGCAACTTTATTACCCTCGTTACAGGATGAAGACACTCACAATTGTGTTTCGCTTACTGACTCCCTTCTTGTTCTTACGAATGGTTTACAGGAAACTGATATTTCATTCCTTTAATATAGTTTTTTCTCTGATTCAAGCTGGTTTTATGCAGAAAATGGCATTGTGACTCACTTGTTTACCCATTCTTATCCTTCTCTCTCTGTATGCCTGCTCCTTTAATCATTAAGCCTTTGGACATAAGATTAATGGAGCCTCAGGTCTATAATCATGAAGACAGTAAGTTTAGGTTACACTAAGGATAACATCTTAGCCTTAGATGTGTTTCAGCTCCAAACCCTTCAAGGTAGAACAAACCCCTGGCATGGGACCAGATGGGATGGCGCCATGGCTGGCTGATTCCAGAACAGAACACAATGATCAATTACCCCAGCCCCCTCCAATCATCTAATCAGTAGTATGCACATCTACAACTCCCTTAATTTCCACGACTACTGATTTTTCCCTATATAATATGTACTCCTGAAATGCTCCCAGAGAGCCAGGTTGTTGAGAGCAATAGCTCACATGGGTCCCTGGGACTTGCAACTCTAAAACAAACCTTTCTTTGCTGCAAAACCTGCATGTATCTCTTCTTTGACTCAGATGTGTGCAGGCAAACAGACCCCTTTTGCTCCAGTAACAAGATCTGCCCAGCAAGCCAAATTAATTGCTCTAACTCAGGCTTGTCAATTGGTCCAAAATCAAGTAGCCAATATTTACACTGATCATCACTATGCCTTCAGAGTAGCCCACAACTCTGGAATGTTATGGAAGAAGTGAGGCTTCTTAACTTCCTCAGGGCAGCCTGGAAAACAAGTGGCAGAATTTTTAGATGCCATACAAAATTCCAGGACATCCTAAAGCTGCCACCAAGGAAGCAAAAGGAAATAATTTAGTGAACACTGCAGCTAAACAGGCAGCACTGAGCAACCAAATTATCCAGACCTGAGAATTCTTCTTGTTTCTTATTAAATCAATAAAAGACTATCTTTTACAGTTCCAACACAGAGTTACAGAAGAGGATATGACAATAAAAAGGGGGAATCTTCAACCCGCACAAAATCCATATGGTTTGGATCCTATTAGAAACCAATCTTACCTATAAGAGCTCAACTGTCTGTACTTCAGCAAGTACATGAGCTAACACACTAGAGTCCTGAAAAGATGATTTCATGAAGTAATATTACTAGAAATCTTCTCTCACTATAGCTCATAAAGTGTATATATAGCACATGTTCTATCTGTCCAATATAATCCAGGAAAACCATTCCATGGGTCCCAAAGACATTTCCCACTTCCTTTACGTCCATCTGAGGTATGGCAATTGGATTTTAAATATATATATTAGTTATGATTTGTATGTTTTCTCACTGGGTTGAGGCTTTCCCTTGTAGGAGAGCAACAGCCTTAATGGTAGGTAAATTGTTATTGGAAAAAATAATCCCCATTAAGGAATTCCCTCTGAGTTATATAGAGGGAATGGCTGATTCCAGAACAGCCATTCTGTTCTGTTCTGTTCTGGAATCAGAACAGAACCAAGAGATTAAGAATACTGGGCAAATAATGCAACCCATCTGCAACATCTAGCCTATTCTACAGCATTTTCATTGTGCTTACCGGCCCCAGTCCTCCAGATTGGTGGAACATACCAATGGTACAATCAAAATTAACTAGCTAAAATTTCAGGAACTTTTAATCTCCCCTAGCCGAAAGCTATCCCTATGGTGCTCCTCAACCTGAGATCTACTCCTTTGGGTAAACATAGCCTTTCTCCTTAGAAATAGTCACTGGTCGCCCTATGGATGTGGATGAAAGGGCACGTGAGCTAACCTTACTAAAAGGAAACATTCTACATAATAACATCAAGGGTGTATTAAGCAGCTTAATGGGATTGATAAATCAGTAACTGATTCATTTTAAGTGTACTTCCAGGAGACAAAGATTTCAAAGACCCTGGCTTATAATCAAGATTTGGGCTATTGGAAAAGGCATCAAATAAAAGACTCTTTTCCAATGTCATTGGAAGGGACCTTATCAGGTGTTACTAACTAATCCATATGCAGTCAAATTTAAAAGGAGTTAACTCATGAATTCACATTTCTCATTTTTAAAAGGTGCCTAACTGTGAGTGAACATCTACACCTGCCTCTGACACTTGCCTCTGCCTTCAGTGCATATCAGAGGAACTCTTCAAGGATGAGAAGCTGCCGACATCAAAGGCAGATAGCTATACCAAGACATCAAAAAGGCCTGTATGCCCACGAACTGATGTTGAACACTGGGACATTTGTTTAATCATTTTTTGTTGGCTAATAATAAAAAATTTATTATTTGAACTTCTCTCAAACCTTGCCTTATATCATCTAATTATTAATAATCAATAAAGATACATATAATGAATCATATATTGTTATTATCCTTCTTATGGTTTCCTAATGAAAACAATATCCATCTCCCCAAACCTCCTCCTTTATTGGATATGAAAATTTTAACTTGGGTACCTGCTAATCTCTCCCATCTACTAGACAATGATATTTTGATTATCCAGTAAGATAATGAAGTTAATGTTTTGTTAGCCATGCAATGGTCTTCTCCTACTATTAATATAGTACTTTGGTACATTTTTCTCTAGGTATATCTATTACAAAGGATCCATCTTGGGCAAATGCCTTCGAGAACATCTCCCTGATAATTCTCCTGGTAGAATTATATACGAATCCAATTTAGATAAGCATTGCATAGCTATAGAAATGGATGATAAAAAAATTAAGAAAAATATCTGGATATGAGGGAAAAGACTTGAAGCAGCCTGCCCAATCTGGCATAGTATATCTATCTTGTCTTTGGATTGATCAGCCATGAAATGGGTTCCCATTTCAGAAATATTTTAGATGCTTGTGGAAAGCCCTATGGAATATTTGAACTCTACCTCATTTTGGGGTTACCTCTACTCATTTAACTATAGCATGGGAAACTCAACATTTTGGGGGCCATCCAGTATACCCAAATTGCTCCCAGGCCATAGCCACCCAATGGCAACAACATGCCTTGTGTATCCAACACTGACCCTCTGTAAGAAATAAGAGGGGACTACTTGGAGGATTAAGAGCTAGCCTTGATATTCTGGGACAAGCTGAATTTACAGTTAATGAAGAATGTCATTTGTTAGAAAAAGATTCTTTACTAAAATAGTTCATATGAAAGAAATGTTCTTTCAAGAAAGAAAAGAAAGGAAAGCAGCACGGAAAGACAATGAGGCTTTAGTTTAACGGATAAAATGGACACAACAGACTATAAAAGCTCGTGCACAAACCCAACAATGGGAACATGCCTATGCCCTAACTCAACAGGGCCTATTATCTATGCTACTGCAAAAGGAATCTGAAGTAGTTATGAAAAAAATGACCTACTATAATGGGTTTAGAAACTCAGGCTGGACACTTATGGGACTCTTATGGCCCTCCTGGACTTTGGGAAATTTTAGATGGAAAATGTGATCTATGATATTGTATCAAAAGCCCAGGCATTTCGGTTAAATCATAAACTAAGATTTTTCAGAGCTGGTATAGAGACCATCCTTAATAACATTAGAATACTTCCAATGGGAAGCAGATGGAGCATATTAAAACGTAAAAGCAAATGGGAACCCATCTCATTATCCGATTGAAAAAATCAGAAAGGTAAATGGTTATGTCCCCAATTTATATGGAATTCTGAATTCACCCAATTCTGGCCTATTGTCTCTACCCTCAACAAATAATAATATATGATATATAGGAAAGGGATGTTTTTGTTGGAAAAGATTAGAAATTTCTTCTATTATACTAAGCGACTTCTACTGTAATGACATCAAGCTTTATTAAATGCTATGAGAATATGGTGTAATGCTGAAATTAAAGGCAAAATAACTTTGGTTAATGAAACCTATGATACTATTGATACTGAAAATATGTATTGGGAAACTGAATTTAATCCTCCTCATAGAGTCATTTCTAAGAAAACTAATTGGCCAGAAAAAAAATTAGATCTACTGCATCATTCACCTGGCCACATTTATCATAAGATACAAAAGACAGTAAACAAGGGAGGAAAACATTATTATCTAAATGAAAAATTATGATGATACATGTAAAAGTTTCTTTGGATAGCTGGATATTTGTTTCCCTCAGACTTGTTCTTATCTAGTATTATATATTTTCTGTTCCTAATCAGTGTTATTGGTTTACGTTATACTAGATGCAAAAACGAAACTAAAGACAAACATCAAAAAACTCAGATCATGATAGCTCAAAGAAAAAATGATACAGAATATTTTTAATGAAGACATATAGGATCAGACTGCCTCCCATTCACTTGCCTTTCCTTTTGAAAATTTGGCCTTGACTACCATCCAAGGTTAGTCTTACTCTATCCCCAATAGTCTACCATTCAGCAAGACAAACACTGACTCTAAGACAATCTAGGAATGAGGCTTCCTATCACTGTAGGACCACATTACCCAACCAAAAGGCTGGTCATCGATGCATCCTTCAGGTTGATTTATTATCAAAATGGGAATTGTGGATGAAAAAAGGGGCCACATATTAAACCTGACAAGCTCAGAGGAGGCCTGCATGTTGGGATTTACAAACCCAAAGACCAAAGTAACCACACAGGAAAACAGTATGGAGAGTCCTAAAAAAAATTAAAAATAGAACTACTTTATGACCCAAAACACAAATTTGAAAAGTTATATGCATCCCTGTGTTCACTGCAGCACTATGCACAATAGCCAAGCTACAGAAGCAACCTAAGTCAGTAGACTTTAGATTGCGTGTGTGTGTGTGATGGACTATTACTTGGTCATAAAAAAGAATGAAATCTTGCCATTTGCAACAACATGGATATTATACATAGACATAGATATTATATATAGACAACATGGACATTTTATATAGACAACATAGAGAGTATTATGCTAAGTGAAATGAGTCAGACAGAGAAAGACAATTACTATATGATATCATTTATATGGAATCTAAAAAGCAATACAACTGAATGAACAAAATAGAAACAGATTCATAGATACAGAGAACAAACTAATGGTTGCCAGATAGGAAGGGGGCTGGAGGGCTGGGAAAACAGGTAAAAGGAATAAGAAGTACAATTGGTAGTTATAAAATAATCACAGAAACTTAAAGTATAGCAAAGGGAATATAGTTATAGAATAATATTATAATAACTACATATGGTGCTAGGTAGGTACTAGACTTACTGGGGAGATTACTTTGTAAATTATACAGATGTCTAAACACTATGCTATATACCTGAAACCAATATAAAATAATATCAAATGCCAACTTCAATTGAAAATAAATAAATAAATTTTAAATTAAAAAAAAATAATTACACGGGGTAGTCTGAACATAAAAATTCCTAACTCAAATTGGGTTGTGGTAGGTAGTCACATCTCAGACCTGTAGCTTCCTTGACAAATTTTTAACTTTGAAATTCTCTATTGTCTTTCTGCACCTAAGATAACATGCTTTTGGAATGTAAGAGTATTCTTTTCCAGACCCTTTCTAAGGCACAACAGCCCCAGTACTAGCACATGAGACCACACTGCTATCTTGTTGCTGACACATCATCTTTATGTACTATAAATGTTAACTATCTTGTACCCACCAATGTAAGAAGTGTGTGTCTCCCCATTTTGCTTTTTATCCAATCTAAGATTTCCCCACTTTGCTTTCTCCTGCCTCCCTAATCTACCACCAATGAATTTCATGTAACCCTCCTGACATCTTCTCCATTGATTCTAATGTATATAACAAGCTGTAAAACTGCCATTGTCAGGAGCAGTATCTTAATCCATTGAAATTTTGCTTCCCAAAAATTGTCATCTTACAAAGCTTTTTCTTGGGCTGGACATTCTTTCACCAATATTATAAATTAAAATCCATTAGATTAGCCAAATTATTATAAATTATTAGGAATATGGGCAGGGATGTGGAGAAATCAATACCCTTCTACACTCAAGAGGATTGCAGAATGATACATCCAATCTAGAAAATAATGTGGTAATACCTAGTCAAACAAAGTATTATTATATCTGGTGATAAAGCACTCCCAAGAAATTCTCATTTCCCATTAGAAAATTGCTCATGAAGAAATCCACTGCAGTACTGATTATAGTAGCTGGGAAGCTGGACAAGTAAAATGTATATATACACACTATGGAATGCTATGTTTCAGTTAGAAGCAATAAACTAGAAATACACATTGCAACATGAACCAATTTAGTGCTGAGAGAAAAAAAACTGAGTAGGATATATAGCATTTCTATAAATAAAAACCAACGATTTAAATTTTACAGACACCCCACAAATTCGAGCAAACAAATTAAATATATTAGAGCAGTTTTATCCTCTTGGAAGGATAAAAGTGAATATGGGAGTGAGGACTAAAGAGAATAAATAAAGAAAATAAGAGGAGACTATCTTATCTAAAACACATCGATGATGATATTGACTACTAACTGAAAATTACGATTAACTCCATTTCATGCACACAGATACAAAAACTTTTTGTAAAACATCAAAATAAATTAATTAGAAAGACTAAATCAGTGTTGTGTTATACTAGCCAAATAGGAAGACAATGTCAATAAGTATAGTTACTAAAGTAATATACCAAATGTAGGTAATGGTACTCTCAAAGTCAACATGAGAGTACCATTGGAGATGATAAAATAAGGCCACCACTAAATGACAATTTTGAAGCACTAAGGGAAAAGAGAGGAAACCAGTAAGAGTGTGACTCACAGTAATTTTTTTTAAAGGCAAATCTATGAGTATCTGAATGTGTGAAAAAAAGATTTAAGATCTTGATGGAGGTAAAAAAAAGAATAAAAATGCTAGAGAAAGGGAGAAAACACATAAAAGCAGGACCGAAAACACAAAAAAGCAGGACCCCAGACCCAAACTATCAGTAATTTATAGTACATTCTTTCCTAAAAAGTCAAGCAAAGAAGAATACACTGATATGGGAAGGGGCCTTAAAGTGCGGATGGCATTTAGATATCCATTGGACCAATATCAATTCTATCCAAATAGTTCCAAAAGTTCAGAATGTTACAGAAATGTCATATTAACAGCACTTCAAAGTTGCCAGTCTCTGACAGTATAACTGCAGTTCAGTAGTACTGCCTATTATGCTCTTGGTTCCATACTCACCTAGACAGCTCTGACGTGAGATTTTACGATGCAACATACATGAGTTTTCTACTTGCTCCAAGTTGAAAATGACTTCTGGTTTGGGAACTTGACACCCTATTGTAGAAAATGATAGAAGACTTGGTTTGAGGTAATACAATGAAACACTGTTCACCATTTACTTTTCAGAAAAGTTCATGGTGAACAGTGGTATATTCATAATACTCCAAAGAGTTTATTAAAAACATAGGGCAAAATATGAAGAAAACTATTACACACTTCAGATGTGTGGCAGCATTAGAAGTCCCACATAAATCAGAAACCCCAGATTTCAGAAATTCTACTGAGAAAGAAACTACACACAATTAAGTACAGCCTTACACCCAGCAGAGCTGTACTTACCCACTGAGATCAAGTTGAAATAGTTTTCCAGCATTACATCCCTGTAGAGGCTTTTCTGAGCAAAGTCCAATTGTTGCCACTCCTCCCTGCTGAAGTCTATAGTTACATCTTTGAATGACACTGATTCCTGTAAAAATACATTCATATTCAGCATTGAAGGATGGAAACAAGATATTTAGAAACTTACTTTTAATAATGATACAATATAGAAGGTTCCCACTAAACACCTACATCTTACATTAATATTTTGAAGGAAAAGGAAGTCTCGTTTAAAATATTATGCCAATAAGTCGAAAACATAGCGAAGTGAGAGACGTTCCCAGATCTTTCTCCTTGAAACAACAATAAGCTGAACATCTAAAACTCAACAAAAAACACACAAACTGCACATCAGCATGTCTGAGCATGGGATCCATGCATAAGAGCTACCACAGGTCAGAACACCGGGTGTCGGGCAGTGGACTGAAAGAAAAAACGCAGCAGCCTCTCACAGCCGCTGGAGCTCCCTGAAGGAAGAGGAGGAGGGGAGAAGGTGCGATGAGTTCCCTAAACAGACCCGTCTGGGAGGGCTATGAGCTCCACGCGGCCGGCAGCAGTGCCCAGGGACCAGGGCAGAAAACAGAGAACTGGAAATGGCAGAGAAACAACAGTTGATTATTACCAGCCCCAGTTGCAGAATGCCAGGTTAAGCTGCAACCCTTACTATGAGCAGGGCATTATAAGCTTGAAATAAGAAGAGATTTGCTATAGCAAGATAGTAATGAACATTCAGCACACATAGGGACAAATTGAGACAATGACTGAAAAGGGGAGGATTCAAAGATCCAAATTCGTAAAAGGGAATGGAGATAAGGCACACGGAAAAGAAAAGGGACAACTGTATATATACAACTATCCTTTTCATATCTGTAATGGTAACCACACGCCAAAGATTCAGAGCTTAAGTATATAAGAAGGACCAGAGAGAAAACCCACAAGAGCCAACCAAAATAAAGACTACAGAAACACAAAAACAAGGAAGCAATGGAAACACCAAACAACCAGAAAGCAAAAGATAAAATGGCTATAAGAAGACCTCATATTTCAATAATCACCCTATATGTAAATAGACTGAACTCGCCAATAAAAAGACACACAGTTGCAGACTGGATGAAAAAACAAAACCCAACCATATGCTGCCTCCAGGAGACACATCTCAGTTCCAAAGACAAATACAGACTCAAAGTGAAAGGGTAGAAAACGATATTTCAAGCAAATGGCATTCAGAGAAAAGTGGGACTGGCAGTACTAATATCGGACGAAATAGACTTCAAAATCAAAAAGTTAAAGAAAGATACAGAGGGATACTTCATAATGATGAAGGGAATCGTGCACCAAGAAGATATAACACTTATTACTACCTATGGGTAGAAACAGACCAAAACACTATCATAGTAGGGGACATAATACCCCACTGTCAGATATAGACAGATCATCCAAACAGAAAATCAATATG
The DNA here is from genome assembly GCF_000151845.1 of Pteropus vampyrus. NCBI lineage: Eukaryota > Metazoa > Chordata > Mammalia > Chiroptera > Pteropodidae > Pteropus > Pteropus vampyrus. The sequence goes on along the minus strand of NW_011889130.1, from coordinate 2,341,210 downwards.
GAAATAACATCCTTAAATGATACATTAGCCCAACTGGACATAATTGACATTTATAGAGCCTTCCATCCCAAAACAGTTGCTTATACATTCTTCTCTAGTGCACATGGAACATTCTCAAGGATTGACCACATACTGGAACACAGAGACAGCCTCAACAAATACAAGATCATTGAAATCATACCAACCATATTCTCTGATCAGAATGCTTTGAAACTAGAGATCAACTGTAAAAAGAAAGTGGAAAGAACCACAAATAAATGGAGATTAAACAACATACTACCAAAGAATAACTGGGTCAGAGAAGAAATAAAAAGGGAGATCAAGAGATACGAATGATAATGATAGTACAACATATCAAAACTTTTTGGATATGGCAAAAGCGGTCATAAGAGAAAAGTTCACATCATTACAGGCCTACCTCCAAAAACAAGAACAAGCCCAAATAAACAACCTAACATTTCATCTTAAAAAACTAGAAAAGGAGGAACAAATGAAGCCTAAAGTCAGCAGAAGGAAAGAAATCATCAAAATTAGAGCAGAAATAAATGAAATTGAAAACAAACAAAAAAAAATAGAAAAAAATAAATGCAACAAAGAGCTGGTTTTTTGAGAAGGTTAAAAAACTGACAACCCCCTTGCTAGACTCAATAAAGAGAAATGACACAAATACAACAAAATCAGGGATGAAAGAGGGGAAATTACGACAGACACTGCAGAAATACAAAGGATCATACAAGAATACTATGAAAAAGTATATAACACCAAATTCAATAACCTAGAAGAAATGGACAAGTTCTTAGAAAAATACAACCTCCCTTCTGAATCAAGAAGAACTGGAAAATCCAAATAGACCAATCAGCAGTATAGAAATTGAAACAATCATCAAAAACCCACCAAAAAGTAAAAGTCCAAGACCAGATGGCTTCACCAGTGAATTCTACCAAATATTCAAAGAAGTTTTAATATCTATTCTCCTCAAACTCTTCCAAAAAATCGAAGAGGAGGCAATACTTCCCAACTCATTTTATGAAGTCAATATTACCTTGATACCAAAACTTGGTAAAGATGACACAAAAAAGAAAACTACAGACCAATATCTCTCATGAACACAGATGCAAAAATCCTAAATAAGATACTAGTGAACTGAATACAGCAACATATTAAAAAGATTATACACCATGATCAAGTGGGCTTCTTCCCAGAGGCACAGGGATGGTTCAGTATACGTAAATCAATTAATGTGATACATATACCACATAAACAAATTAAAAAATTAGAATCATATGATCATATCAATAGATACAGATAAAGCCTTCGACAAGATACAGCACTCATTTATGAACAAAACATTTAAAAAAATCGGTACAGAAGTAAAGTACCTTAACATAATAAAGGCCTAATATGACACGCCTTTAGCCAACATTATACTTAATGTTGAAAAACTAAAAACCTTCCCTCTAAGATCAGGAACAAAGCAAGGCTGTCCACTATCACCACCGTTATTCAATATAACATTGGAGGTCCTAACAAGTGCAATCAGGCAAGAGAAAGATATAAAAGACCTCCAAATAGGAAACAAAGAAGTCAAACTGTCACTATTTGCAGATGACGTGATTCTCTATATAGAAAACCCTAAAGACTCCACAAGGACACTAGTAGAAACAATAAACAAACACAGTAAAGTTTCTGGATACAAAATCAACGTTCAAAAATCCATAGCATTCCTATACTCTAATAATGAAGTGTCAGAAAAAGAAGTGGAAAAATAATTCCTTTTGCAATTGCAACAAAAAGAATCAAATACCTAGGAATAAATCTAACGAAACATGTGAAGGACCTATATAATGAAAACTATAAGACCCTATTAAAAGAAATAGAAGATACAAAGAAATGGAAAGATATTCCATGTTCTTGGATTGGAAGAATCAACATCGTTAAAATGATCTTATTATTTAAAGCATTGTACAGATTTAATGCAATCCCCATCAAAATCCCATCAGCTTTCTTTAAAGAAATAGAACAAAAGCCATCAGACTTGTATGGAAGTACAAAATACCTCAAATTGCCAAAGCCTTCCTGAGAAAAAAGAACGAGGCTGGAGGCAACATTCTGCCCAACTTTAAATTATACTATAAAGCAACAGTAATCAAAACAGCATGGTATTGGCAGAAAAATAGACACACTGACCAGTGGAAGAGAATCGAGAGTCCAGAAATAAACCCATATTTATATGGGCAAATAATTTTCAACAAAAATATACAGTGGAGAAAGGAAAGCCTCTTCAATAAGCGCTACTGAGAAAACTGGAGAGCCACTATCCCTGTGGCTGTCTCTGTGTCCCAGAATGAAACTAGAGTGTTTTCTATCACCACACACCAATATTAACTGAAAATGAATTAAGGACTTAAATATAAGACTTGAAACAATAAAATGCATAGAAGAAAACATAGGAACTAAACTCAAGGACCTTGGACTTAAAGAGGATTTGATGAATTTGATCTGAAAGGCAAGGGAAGTAAGAGCAAAAATAAATGAATGGGACTACATCAAACTAAAAAGCTTCTGCTCAGCAAAAGAAATCATCAACAAGGTAAAGAGACAAACATCTGAATGGGAAAAAATATTTGCAAGCAATGCCTCCGATAAGAGCCTAATATTCAAAATATACAAAGAACTCATACAACTCAATAACAACAAAAAATCAAACGATCCAATCAAAAAATGGGCAGAGGAACGGAACAGACACTTCTCCCTAGAGGACATACAAATGGCCAACAAATACATTAAAAGATGCTCAACATCGCCAGCTATTAGGAAAATGCCAATCAAAATCACAATGAGATACCGTCTCATACCTGTTAGAATAGCTATAATCAACAGGACAGGTAATAAGAAATGTTGGAGAGTATGTGGAGAAATAGGAACCCTCATACACTGCTGGTGGGACTGCAAATTGGCACAGCCACTATGGAAAACAGTATGGAGGTTCCTCAAAAAACTAAGAATTGATCTACCATATGATCTAGCAATCCCTCTACTGGTATTTATCCCTAAAGACTTGAAAACCCATATCTGAAAAGACATTTGCACACAGATGTTCATAGCAGCATTATTCACAGAGTCCAGGACATGGAAGCAACTGAAGTGTCCTACAATAGATGATTGGCTAAAGAACCTGTGGTACATATATACAATGGAATATTACTCAGCCATAAGAAGAGATGAAATACTGCCATTTGCGACAATATGGATGGACCTAGAGATAATCATGCTAAGCGAAATAAGCCAGACAGAAAAAGTTGAAAATTACATGATATCACTTATATGTAGGATATAAAGCTAAAAGCAACAAGTGAACAGGACAAACAAACAGAGACTCATGGATATGGACTATAGACTAGTGGTTAGTAGAGGGTAGGACTAGGGGGAGCAGAGGAGGTAGACAGGGTTAATGGGGTCAAATGAGTGGTGACAGAAAGAAATCTAACTATGGGAGGTGAACACGCAGTGTAAATATATATATATACATGCCTTAGTGTTAAAGTGTACAGATGAAACTTATTGGATTTCGTTAACCAATGTCACCATAAAAAAATAAAAAATAAAATATTATGCCATTTTTTCTGTGGTAATGATTATATTCTGGGGTTTCTTTTTTGTTTTGTTTTATCTATGTGTTAGCTATAAAAGAATAAGCTGTGAAAACTGGTCCTCAAGTCGTATACATATGATTCATGCATTCTTTTCTATGTAGACCTTAATTATCCCTTAAAAAAGAAAATATATTCTGCCAATCATTTTGCATTCCATCTTATCCACTGAATAAGTCAATTCTTCCTTTAAAAAAAGAGGATTAAAATAGGTTCTTTTTTCAAAAGAGTGTGGTACTGGCATAAGGATAGACATATAGATCAATGGAATGTAACTGAGAATTCAAAAATGACCCATATATCATAGTCAATTGTTATTCAACACGAGTGTTAAAACTATTTAAAAGGGAAAAAATAGTCTTTCCTCAAATGGTTCTGAGACAAGTGAATATCCACATAGAAAAAAATGAAGTTGAACCCCTACGCCTCATATTATACTAAAAAAAAATTAACTCAAAATGAATTTATGCCTAAATGTTATTATCTTTAGCCAAAACTTAAGTTTTACCTAAAGGAGTAAATTTTTGTGACATTGGATTTGGCAATAATTTCTTAAACATGAAATCAAAAGCACAAGCGATTGAAGTGGAAAAAATGACAACATGGACATAACTAAAATTAAAAATTTTGTCCTTAAAAACTATCAAGAAAGTGAAAAGTCAATTATAAAGAGTGGCAGAAAAAAATTTCAAATTATATTTATGATAAGGGATTTGTATCTTGAATAAATAAAGAACTCCTACAACTCAATAAAAAGATAAATAATCCAATTAAAATTGGTCAAAGAATATGAATATACATTTCACCAAAGAAGATATACAAATAGGCAAGTTCTGATCAAGATGACAGAGTAGGTAAATGCTGTGCTCACCTCCTCCCATGACCATATTAAAATTACAACTAAATTATGGAACAATATAGCTGGAGAACCATCCAACGACTAGCTGAACAAAACACCTATAACTAACAATATAAAGAAAAGTAACAGTGAGATAGGTAGGAGGGGTGAAGATGCAAGACTGTTGGGCTAGTCCCACACCCATGTGTGGCATTTGAGAACCAGGAGGGTTATCTTGGCTGCAGAGGTCCCACCTGAGGAGCAAGGGGTCCCAATCTCATATCAGTCTCCCTATCCCAGGACTCCTGGGCTGGGAAGAGGACTCCACACAACATCGGGATGTAAAAATCAGCAGAGATTTTGTCCAGGTGAGATGAAGGGCTGCAGAAAATCCAAGTGTCCTTTCAAAAGCCCTGCGCACAGACACGCTAGCTCGCACACACTCACTCTAAGCACACAAAAGGACAGTGGCTCCAAGGAGCCAGAAACACAAGAAGAAACTGAATTCTGTGGCTCTAGGACAAAGGCTGCCATTGTCCTTGTGTTGAGACCTCCCTCCACATGGGCAGGCACCAAATGTGAATTTGCATTTACCTGGTGAACATCACTCCACCCTGGAGACTCTCTGAGACCTAGTCCAACCCAACTCAGTAGGGATTCCATCCTGTTGCGAAGGGCTGCTAGAAACCCAGGTGTCCTCTTAAAGAGCCTGAACACAGACTCACCTGCCCACAAACAAATGCTCTAATATTCAACAATGGGACAGCTGCTCAAAAGGTGCCAGAGATATACAGGTAGAAAGTGAATTATGTAGATTGAGGGCTAGGATTGCCATTGTGCCTGTGTGAGACCTCACAGAATGCACACTGCAGGCAATAGAGGAACCAAATCTGAATATGCATTAACCTGGAAACACCACTCATCCCATCCTGGTGACTCCCGAAACCCCACTGCACTGAATACATCACCCTCTTTTAGTGTCTGTGCCTCATCGACAGCCAGCCTTGGCCCATGTTGCAAACTTTCCTAAAAACTCTCCAAGATCTTCAAGCCCCAGTCAGGTGGTAGCTGGCCTACTTGTACCCTATGCCTCTTGCTGAGAATGCCCAGGTCTGACACTGGTGGCAGCTGGCCTCAGGTCATAGCATGGCCTCTCCCATAAGCCTCCAGGCCCAGCACAGAAAGTTACCAACCGTGGATCATTTTGTAGATCCTACCAGGTGGTCCCTGGGCCAGCACAGGAAGTGGTTGACCTCGGCCTGCACTGGAGCCCCTACCAAGAGGCCCCAAAACCAACACACCTGGTAGCAGGCTTCAGACCTCAACAGAGCACCACCTGATTAGCTCCACAAGTCGCACACACAAAGGGTGGCCCAGGCAAGGACCAAAGCCTGCTGGGGTAAATCCCACTTCATGGAGTCAGCCCTGCTATAGTTGTGACCAGTACTTACAGCCAGCCAGACTGAGAAGTAACCCTACTAATGTACCAATAGCAATCAAGGCTCATATATAATGGGAGGGCACATACAAGCCACACAAGGGACACTCATAGAGCACCCAGCTCAGGTGACCAAGGAGACTATGTCACTAGGCACCACAGAATACCTACTACATAAGGCCATCCTACCAAAGATGAGATATGTAGCAGATCTACCAAACACATAAAAACAAACTCAGAGATACACCCAAAATGAGGAGACAAAGAAACAAGTCCCAAACAAAACAGGGGAAAAACACAAAAACAGAATTAAACGACATGGATTGCAAGCAATCTACTAGATACAGAGCTCAAAACAAACTTAGTGAGAACATCAAGAAAAAGATGGTAATCATAAAAAAGGACATAAAAACCATAAAAAGAACCAATCAGAAATGAAGATTATAATAACTGAATTACTAAAATAACTGAATTGAAAAATACGCTAGAGGGAATCAAGAGCAGATTAGATGAAGTAGACAGGACTGAAGAAGATTTTTGGAAGACAAGGAAACAGAAAACACTGAATTGGAACGGCAAAGAGAAAAATAAATTTAAAAAATGAGGATAGTTTAAGGGATCTCTGGGACAACAAGTGTAATAAAATTCATATCATTAAAGCACCAAAGGATAAGAGAGACTGCACAGGATTGAGAACCTATTCAATAATAATAATAATAACAAAAACAACAACTGAAAAGTAACAACAATAACAACTGAAAACTAACAACAACAACTGAAAACTAACAATAACAACTGAAAACTAACAACAACAATAACAACTGAAAACTAACAACAACAACTGAAAACTAACAATAACAACAACTAAAAACTAACAACAACAACAACTGAAAACTAATAATAACAACAACAACTGAAAACTTTTCTAACCTGGCAAAGAAAACAGATGTAGAGGTCCAGGAGGTACAGACAGTACCAAACACAATAAAATCAAAGAGGCCCACACCAAGACACGTCATAATAAATATACCAAAAGTTAAAGACAAAGAGAGAATCTTAAAAACATCAAGAGAAAAACAATAGTTACCTACAAGAGAACTCCCAAAGGACTGTCAACTGATTTCTCAACAGAAACTTTGTAGACCATAGGGACTGGCACGAAATATTAAAAGTGATTAAAAGCAAGAACCCACAACCAGTATTATTTTACCCAGAAAAGTCATTATTTAGAATCAAAGGACAGATAAAAAGCTTTTCAAACAATAAAAACCTAAGAGTTCATCAACACCAAACCAGTATTACAAAAAATGTTAGAGAAATATCTTAAAAGAGAAGTAAAAGAGATTAAAAAAAATGAATAATAAAATGGTAATAACTATCAACAATTACTTCAAATGAAAAAAGATTAAATGCTCCAATCAAAAGATAGGGTGGCTGAATAGATAAACAAAACCCTTACATATGCTCCCTATAGGAGACTCACTTTAAATTGAAAAATACACAGAGACTGAAAGATGGAAAAGATATTTCATGAAAATGGAAATGAAAAAAAGAATCTGTGCAGCAATACTTATACCAGACAAAATAGACTTTAAAACAAAGGCTATATAACAAGAGATAAAGAAGGATCCAGAATCTCACTCCTGGGTATTTATTTATCCAAAGAAACTCAAAATACTACTTTGAAAGGGAGATGTGCATCCATATGTTCACTGCAACATTATTTCCGATAGCCAAGATATGGAGGCACCTGGGTGTCCATCAGTGGATGAAGAGATGAAGAAGAGGTACATATATACAATGGAATATTACTCAGCCATGAAAAATAAAAAGAATGAAATCTTGTCATCTGCAAAAATAGACCTAGAAGTTATTGTGTTATTGTTATTGTAAAATTATTGTATGTCAGACAAAAAAAAAAGACAAATGTCATTTGATTTCACTTACCATGTGGAATCTAAAGAGCAAAATAAACAAAACAGAAACAAACTCATAGATACAGAGAATATTTTGAGGGTTGCCAGACAAGAGGAAATTTGGGGGTGGGGTAAAAAGAGGAAGGGATTAAGAAATGCAAATTGGTAGTGAAAAATAGTCATGCAGATATAAAGTATAGCATGAAATATAGTCCATAATATTGTAATAAGTACATATGATGTAAGATGGGTACTAAATTTATCAGAGTGATCACTTTGTAAGTTATATAAATGTCCAATGATTATGCTGTACCCTTGAAACTAATCTAATATTGTATGCCAACTATAATTGAAAAAAAATATTTTAAAAAAGGCTATAACAAGAGACAAAGGACATTACATAATGGTAAAAGGATCAATTCAACAAGAGAGTATAACCCTTGTAAACATTTACACACCCAACATAGGAGCACCCAAATTTATAAACAAATATTGATGGAAATAAGAGAAAAATTAAGAATAATACACTAATTGTAGGGGATTTTAACACCTTGTTGACATCAATGGGTAAATCATTCAGACAGAAAATAAGGAAAGAATGGCCTTAAATGACACATAGACCAGATGAATTTAATTGATATTTTTATAGCATTTCACCACAAAATGCAGAATATCATTTTTTTAAAGCTCACATGGAACGCTTTCCAGGAAAGACCACATTTTTGGCCACAAGACAAAACAAGTCTCAATAAATTTAAGAAGATCGAAATCATATCAAGTGTCTTCTCTAACCACAATGGTATGAAACTAGAAATCAATTATAAGAAAAAAATCTGAAAAACACACAAACACATAGAGTCTAAATAATATACTCCTAAACAATGAATGGGTTAACAAAGAGATCAAGGAAGAAATCAAAATATACCTTGAGACAAATGATAATGAAAACACAACAACCCATAGCCAAAGTAGTTCCAAGAGGGAAATTCATGGCAATATAGGCCTACATCAAGAAATAAGAAAAACCTTAAGTAAATAAAATCCAAAAAAAGAACAAAGCCCAAAGTGAGTAGAATAAATGTCAGATTGGAAACAAAATACAGTCTAAAAAATGTTACAAAAAGATCAATAAAACCAAGAACTGGTTCTTTTAAAAGATAAACGAAATCGATAAACTTTTAAACAGACTCATTAAGAAAAAGTGAGAAGACCCAAATAAATAAAATCAGAAATGAAAGAGGAAACATGACAACTGACACCACAGAAATATAAAGGGTTATATGAAAATACTACGAATGAACAATTATATGCCAACAATTAGACAATCTGGAAGAAATGGATAAGTTCCTAGAAATATGCAATCTTCTAAGACTGAGTCAGGAAAGAAGAGAAAATATAAACAGATTAGTAACTACTAACAAAATTGAATCAGTAATCAAAAAACTCCCAACAAACAAAAGTCCTGGACCAGATGGCTTCATTGGTATATTTTACCAACCATTCAAAGAAGAATCAGTACCTATCCTTCTCAAACTATTCCAAAAAATTAAAGAGGGAAAGCTCCCAAGCGCTATTTGAGGCCAACATTACCCTGATTCCAAAATCAACAAAGACAATTAGAAAAAAGAAATTATAGGCCAATATCCTTGACGAACATAGATGAAAAATCCTCAACAAAATATAAGCAAACTGAATTGAGCAATACAATAAAAAGATCATACACCACGATCATGTGGAATTTATTCCTAAGATGCAAGGTTGGTTCAATAGCTAGCTGCACATCAATTTACTTAATACATCACATAAACAAAATGAAGTATAAAAATCTATGATCTTTTCAGCAGATGCAGAAAAAGCAGTTGACATAATATACACTAATGACAAAAACTATCAGCAAGATGGGAATAGAGAGAACATACTTCAACAAACTCACAGCTAACATACTCAATGGAGAAAGCTAAAAGCCTTTTCCTTAAAATCTGGAACAACACAAGGATGTTCGTTTTCACCAATTTTATTCAACATAGTATTGAAAGTCTTAGACAAAGCAATCAGAGAAGAAAAAGAAATAAAAGACATACAAATTGGAAAGAAAGATGTAAAACTGTCATTATTTGCAGGTGACATGATACTATATAGAGAGAACCCAAAATATTCCACTAACAAAGTATTAGAACTGATAAATAAATTTAGTAAAGTATCAGGATACAAAATTAATATTCAAAATCAGTTAAAATTTTTATACACCAATAACTATCAGAAAAATTAGAGAGGAAAAAAATGCATAGATAATAGAGGCTCTGTTCATCCCTCTGGTGACCAAATCAAAGTTGTGATGGAAACAAGGAGCAGCAGCAAGAAAAAGTCGCCTGGGATCTAGATGAATAAGCCACACAACTAGGGCGAAATCCAAGAAATTGCCCTGCAATGGCAGAAGGTAGGAAAGGGCAAGGACGCGGGATTGCACAGTCCCAAAAGGCTGAGTGAGACAGAGGCTGCTGCAGCAGCAGCGACAGAAGCCTCATAAAGGGGCCGTGTCTGCGAGCGGATTTTCACAGTTACGGACCTGCTTGCTATGAGCACCAGTGCCCATTCAGCTGCGCACAGCAGGCACAAGGGAATTACAGGGAGACACTGTCAGAGTAAGGGTTGAGGCGAGATTCACTCTGTACAGAAGTGCCAATAGTATCCATTGTTCCCTGTTGAGCACTCTCCCCTACCAGTGCACCCAACACAGCGCCGCCAGAGCTGTGACGTCATCAAACTGGATAACAGAGGTCATTCCGCCTAGAGGATTCCCTGAAACCTCACCTCTCCCAATTCAGGCCCCACCCGAGCCACGGTTCAGGTATATCTTCAGCAAGTCAGGTGCTCCTAGCTGAGCAGTGCCTAGACTCACACTAGAGGCAGCTGGCCTCAGTTTCTGGTGTGGCCTTTTGAGGCAACTATAAGCACAGTATCTGTGGATTGCTTGCTGAATCTTCACGGGTGGCTCCAGAGAGGTAGAGGTTTGGGCTAAATTTGGCCTACAGCTGAACCCCTCTCAGGACTGTGCCACTGGACACCTACTTCACAAATCCACAGTAATAAGACCAGGAGACTTAGGAGCTTTGCTTAGTATATAGAAACAGACACAGAAAGGCAGCCAAAATGGGAAGATAAAAAAAGCAGAATCCATATGAGAGAACAGAACAGAGATCCAGATATAATAGAGTCAAGTAATCTAGCAGATGCAGAGTTCAAAACACTGGTTATAAAGATGCTCAATGAACTTTTGGGAAGTGTCGATAAATTCAGTGAGAACTTCATAAAAAAAAAAACATAAAAATGGAAATGGAAATTATAAAAGGGAACCAGTCTGAAATGAAGAACACATTATGAGATGAGATGTATATTAAACGGAATAAATGAAGAAAAAAACAGAGTGAATAAAGAAAAGGATCAAATGCCCTATCTAAAGTATGGGAAAGCCAAGGACACTCAATCAGAATGGCAAGAGATAAGATGCCAAGACTATAAAAATAAAGAGCATATGGGACACTATTAAGGGTCCAAATATCCATCTGATTGGCATAACCGAACAAAATCAAGATGTTGAACAGCTGTTTGAAGAAATAATGATGGAAAACTTTCCTAACCTGGTGAATGAAATGAACATAAAACCCAGGAAGCTCAGAGAGTTCCAAAAAACGGATCCACAGAGGCCCACACCAAGACACATCATAATTAAAATGCCAAAGGTTAAATACAAAAAAAGAATATTAAAAGCAGCAAGAGAAAAACAGTTAATTATAAAGAAAAACCATAAGACTGGCAACTGATTTCTCAAAAGAAACTATGCAGGACAGAAGGGCTTGGCAAAAAATATTCGACAGGATGACTACCCAAGATCTACAAAGAAGAATAATTTATCCAGCAAAGCTATCATTTAGAGTTGAAAGACAGATAAAGAGCTTCCCAGATAAAAATAAGCTAAAGGAATTTATCACCACTAAGCTAGTATTACAGGAAATGTTGGAGGGAATTCTTTGAGAAGAAAAATGTATCAAAAACAGAAATAAAGAATGGTAACAACTACATTCCTATCAATAAGTACCTCGAATGGAAAAGAATTAAGGGCTCCAACTAAAAGATAGAGTGGATGAACAGAAAACAAAACAAGACCCCTACATATTGCCTATAAAAGACTCATTTCAGATTAAAAGACACACACAGACTAAAAGGAAAGGGATGGAAAAAGATATTGCTTTGATGGGCTAGAAGGTATTTAATTCAGACAGAGAAAGATAAACACTATAGGATCTCACTTATATGGGGAATCTAAGGAATAAAAAGAATGAAAAAAAATTTGGTGTTACATACTTTTTCATAGTATCCTTGTATGATCCTTTGTATTTCTGTAGTGTCTGTCATAATATCTCCTCATTCATACCTGATTTTGCTAATTTGTGTCTTTTCTTTTTTCTTTAGTGAGTCTAGCCAGGAGGTTGTCAATTTTATGAAACTTCTCAAAAAAAAACAGCTCTTTGTTGCATTTTCTATTGATTTTTTGGTTTTCAATTTCATTTAATTCTGTTCTGATTTTGATTATTTCTTTCCTTCTGCTTTTTTTAGGCTTCATTTGTTCTTCCTTTTCTTGGGCTCATTCTTGTTTTTTGAGATAGGCCTGTAATGATGTGAACTTTCCTCTTATTACTACTTTTGCCATGTCCCAAAAGTTTGGAATGTTCTACTATCATTATCATTCTTTTCTATGTATAGCTTGATCTCTCTTTTTATTTCTTCTATGACCCAGTCATTCTTCAGTAGCAATCATTTAATCTCCATGTATTTGTGGTTCTTCCTGCTTTCTTTACACAGTTGATCTCCAGCTTCAAAGCATTATCATCAGAGAATATAGTTGGTATGTTTTCAATTCCCTTATATTTGTTGAGGCTATCTCTGTGTCCCAGTATGTGGCTGATCCTTGAGAATGTTCCATGTGCACTAGAGAAGAATGTATAAGCAGCTGTTATTGGACAGAAGGCTCTGTAAATGTCAATTATGTCCAGTTGGTCTAATGTGTCATTTAAGGATGTAATTTCCTTATTGATTTTCTGTTTGGATGATTTGTCCATATCCAACAGCAGAGTATTTAAGTCCCCTACTACGACAGTGTTTTGGACTGCTTTTCCCTTTAGTTCTGTTAGTACTTATTTTATATATTTCAGGGCTCCCTGATTGGAAGCATAGATATTAATAAGTGTTATGCCTTCTTGGTGTATGAGTCCCTTTATCATTATTAAGTGTCCCTCAGTGTCTTTACTTTTTTTATTTCGAAGTCTATTTCAACTGACATTAGTACCACTACTCCTGCTTTTCTCTAAATGCCATTTGTTTGAAATACCACTTCCCATCCTTTCATTTTGAGTCTGTATTTGTCGTTGGAGCTGAGATGTGTCTTTTGGAGGCAGCATATGTTTGGGTTTTGTTTTTTGATCCAATCTGCAAATCTGTGCCTTTCTATTGATAAGTTCAGTCCATTTACATTTAGGGTGATTATTGAAATATGTTCTTGAAGTCATTTTATTTTTTGCTTTCTGGTAGCTAGTTGTTTCCTTACTTCCTTGTCCTTGTGTATCTGTTCTTTTATTTTGATTGGGTTTGGTGGGTTTTTCCTCTGGTTCTTGTTTTATGTTATATACTTCAGTTCTGAATCTTTGGTGTGTGGTTACCATTACGAATGTGTAAAGGACAGTTATATGTACATATAGTAATCTATTTCCTTCTGCGTATGCCTTATCTCCATTCCCCTTTGCAAATTTGGATCTTTGGATCCTCCTCTTTCTGTTATTGTCTCAGTTTGCCCCTATGTATGCTGAACATTCATTACTGTCTTACAATAGCAAACCTCTTATTCTTTAAGCCTATAATGCTCTTCCTAATAAGTGCTGCACTACGCTGCTTCTATCTGCCTGCTAGTCGCCTTACTCACAGTTATGTATTTTTTGTTATTTTGTTTTAGGTCAGCTTACCCCTTTCAGTATTTCCTGTGATACAGGCCTTGTATTGGAGAAATCCTTCATTTTTTGTATGTCTGGAAAGGTCTTTATTTCTCCTTTATATCTAAAGAAAAGTTTTGCTGGATACATTTTTCTTGGCTGGTAATTCCTTTCAGTTAGTAGTTTGAATATTTTTACTCTTTTCTCTCTTCTAAGGTTTGTGCTGAGAAGTCCAATAATCTAAAGGGTTTTTATTTATAGGTTACCGTCTTCTTTTCCCTGGCTGCCCTGAGACTTCTGTCTTTATCGTTGATGTTTGATAATTTTAATACAATGTGTCTTGGAGAAGGCCTTTTGGGTTGAGATAATTGGGTGTTCTGTTTACTTTTTGAATTCCAAGCTCCAGTTCATTACTTAGATTTGGAAAATTCTCGTCCACTATTTGTCTAAAAATGCTTTCTAGTCCCTGCTCCTTTACCTCCCCTTTGGGAATGCCCATTGTTCTTATGTTTCCTTTCCTTATGATATCAGATAGGTTTTGTATACTCTTTCATTATTTTTCATTCTTCAGTTTCTCTCTTCTTCCTTCTGATTTATTTCTAGATTTGTCTTTGATACCACTGATCCTTTCATCTATTTGGTTGACTCTATTTGCCAAGCTTGCTATTTCATTTTTCATATCTTTTAGTGTGCTCTTTATCTCCAGAAGTTCTATTTAGTTCTTTTTCAGGGTTTCAATCTCCTAGCTAAAAAACTCATTCTGCTGATCTAGTTGTTTTTACAACAACTAGAATTGTTGTATTTGGAATTGTTGATATGAGTTATTTTGAATCTCACTGAGTTTTTCAGAAGTACCACCCTGAATTCTCTGTCATTTAAGTCGCATATTTCTATGTCTGTAAGCTTATTTTCTAGAGATTTTTCTCTTTCTTTCTGAGATACTTTGGCTGTCACCTTGGCTGTTTGGCTGTTCATGGCGTTTAATGGACTATGTCTTCACTTGGGTATTAATGGAAGTGTATTCTGCTTTTTGTCCAAAAAGATTTATTGTATAATGGTCTCTTTAGCTTGTTGCAAAGAAGACTTTTTTTTTTTTGGTTTCCAGTAGGTGACGTCTAAGCCTCTTGGATCCCTGCTTTATGTAATGTCTTAATAATGCCTTTTTTTTTTTCTTTATAGATGTTCAATCATGCTCGCTACGCTCAGTCTCAGTCCCTGGCTGTATTGGTGACAGTTTCGGTAATATTTGCTCAAATGTCCTTGGGGCTCCACAGTGTTCATTCTTGGAGGATATGGGAGGAGGTGCCCTCTGGGTTGAGGGATGGGGGCTGAGGCTCAGCCTCACGTTTTGTAACTACAACTGGTAAAAATCAACTGTCATTTCTCTGTTGTTCCCAGTTCTCTGCTTTCTGCCTTGATGCCTGGGCACCGCCGCTGCGTGGAGCTCACAGATCTCCCAGGCAGGGCTGTTCAGGAAACCTGCCACACCTTCTCCCTTCCCACTCCTCCTGAAGGTAGCTCTGGCTGCTGAGAGGCAGCTTCTTTGTTTCTCCTAGTCAACCACTTGACACCCGTGGTTCTGACCTGTGGTAGCTCTTATTCACAAATTCCTTGCTCAGACGTGCTTCTGTGTAATTAGGGTTTTTCTGTTGTTGTTGTTGCATTTTAGATGTTCAGCTTATTGTTGTTTCAAGGGGAGACATATGGGGACACTGCTTCTGATGTCACTCCTCTACTTACAGTTCTTCAAAGGAAACTTTAAATAGAAACTTTGTCTTGCCTACAATGTAGTAAGTGTATTGGGTTCTATTTAAGAGCAAACCTTAAGGCTCAAGCCAAGTCACTTGCTGACTGAGGCCACTCTTCTCCAACATTTGTGACACTTTTCTAACATAAAGAATTGAATGATTAGTACAAAAAGAATATATACATACCTTCCACCTAGTTTTAACAATTAGTATTTTACCATTTTTATATATAAAAATATATGTACTTTTCTTTCACTGAACCACTTGAAAATTGCAGATATCTTGACACTTCATGTCTAAATACATCACATAAATCTCTTAGAAGATCATTATCATGCCTGAGGAAATTAATAGTAATTCAATATCATTTTAACATTCAGCTCACATTCAAAATTCCCCAACTGCCCCAGAAACACATTTTTCTTGCTGTTTTGTTTGGAAGCAAGTTCTAATCAAGGCTCACACACTGACCACTGTGTCTCTTTTACCCTAGACCTGTCCTCTCCAATATTTTTTCATGACAGATTTTGGTTACTTCTTCATTCATTTATTTTTTATTGTAGTACTGAACTAGTATGAGATACGTAAAAGAAGGGAGCCTTCATTTCCTCTAATACCAAGATTTCATTTTTAATTGTGGTCTGACCCCTTTCCTTCTTGCTGGCATTCCAGTTAAAGGTTTAACTCAGCTCCCATAGCCTCTGAGGAAAAAGACGATAATATCTGAAGTCTGCAATTTAGGCTGATCATTTAAAATACAAAAAGGCAAACCAACATGTCTGCATAAGCCTTTGTTTTGCAGGACCCCAGCAGGAACTGTTAACCTTGGAAATAACAACAGTGACCACCTTGAAACATGCAGACAACCTTTTTGGCACCAGGGATTTCAGTGCTCCTATGAGAATCTAATGGCTGGTAAGCTGAGGCGGTGATGCTAGCACTGGGGAGTGGCAGCAAATAGAGCCTCCTGCTGTGCAGCCCAGTTCCTAAAAGGCCACAGCCTGGTACACCCAGTACTGGTCTGTGGCCCAGGGGTTGGGGACTGCTGCCTTAGGGTAACCAAACACTTCATGAAGGAGGTTATCAAACCTCCAGATAACCCTTTGATTAACCCCGAATGTCTAAGGAAAGAATGTTCATGTATCCAGACCATCTGGCATCCAGGATCCAGACCACCAGTCATCTAGAGAATTACCATCTCAAATCAATCCAGAAACTAAGAATGCAGGACTGAGATTTTTCTCAAAAATGTACTTTTTACAAGAACCCTCAGCTTTTCTTTCATCTTTGGAACACTCTGGCTATTGTCTAGGTGTGTGGTTTGCAAACCCTAAGATCCTTGAATAAATCTTTACATTTCTAGACAAAGCCTTTTGATTCATTTATGCTCACTTGACATATATGGTGTCAGCCTTATGGAATCCAAAGAGTGTTCCACTTCAGTTCCAGTGCCACCATTGGATCTGAGCAAGGTAACTGTTTACACTCTTAGTGCTCATCTCCCTGATAGCTTTAGAATTTCAGTGGTGAGTTTTCTTGGTTCTTAACCTCCCTCTTTTATTGAGGTTCAAAGCTTTTATTTTTTGGTCTTCTGATAACTGATTTTTTAATGGGTCATCCTCTGTCTCAATCTGCCACAGAAGAACAACCCCTATTTGGAACAGCAGCTGGATTTAAGTTCAAAACTTATGGTCCATTCTCTATTAAGTTTTTATCCCATGGATCTCAGATACAAAAGATAACTTAGAATTGCTGTAGCAACTTTGGGGATATTTTGAAATTCAAAAAGTGAATTTGCATGCACAATAAGAAAGCCTTAGAAATGTCATACAAGCTGAATGAGAAGCATTTTTTCAATTGATATTTAGAGGCCTAAAAGAAATTAAGTGATTTAAAGAGGTAGCCTTAATATCTCTTTTGCCTTTTTTTGTCTGGCTGTGACAGCTTTCAGGGGAATTTACCTTTAACATGGGACTCCCTAAAAAGTTCCCCAAAAGTTTCTTCCTCAGGAAACTTTTTCCTTTTTTAATAAAATGGAGCAACTTTGCCAAGATAATTTAAGACTCTACTCTATGGCCAGTAAGAAAAAACTTTGTTTTAAGTCCACCCCAAACTCTCTTAAGGAGAGAATTCCAAACCTCTTGGGACAATAAAATGCATTTTTTGATTGATATGCAGAAGCTTCAAAAAAAAAAATGACAAATTGACTTGAAAAACATCTCTTAAGCGATTCTAAAAGAAACTTTGGCCACCTAAGCAGGTGCTTTAAAATTTCTTACTTTCTCCCATCTGAAACCTGATAAGGTACTTCAAATAATTTAATAACTCCATGATTAGAAATTTGGCAAAATTGGACACTAAAGATTCAAAGCCTGATAGAAATTTTTTTAAGTGCCTTCTCTTCTACACTAAAATAAAACTATGTACCCAGTAGGGTAAAAGTAATGTAGGGAGGAGGCAAGAGAATTAAAATGTTAATCAAGCTACAATCAGAGACTGCAATATGATGATCAGCCCTGTAGCCAGGCCAGGAGGACACCTTCAGAAGAAAGGAAGATTTCTGCTGGATTGCTAACAACCCATTCCCCATACCAGTGAAGGGGAAACAGGAACCAAGAGTCATTCCCCATGGCGAAAACCCTAGGGAACCTATGGATTAAAGGCTGGGAACTGCCAGCAGGCCTTTTACTCTACATATTCTTACTTTTTCAGGCTACACACCCTTCCCCTTTCTCACTGTATGTCCACATCAAAGGAAATGGGTTAACAAAGCCTTTTAAACAATAACTCACAGGAACTAAAGAATGATATATAAACTGAATTTCCTGGACACTCAGAGTCCCGCTCAGTGCCTTTTCTCTGTCTCTTGCACTGTTCCTCTCACTCTCTGCCTCTGAGAGGAGACCGCTCCATCTGGAGTGTTACTCCTTTTCTAATAAACTTTCCTCTTGACTCTAACTTTGACGTGTGTGTTGGATTCTTTCTTCACTCACCGCCAAAGGACCCTCTTCTTCTGATGTAGGGCTTGGTCTCCCTGTCAGTTGGGGAAATTTGCCCTGTCCTGCATCAAGAATAATACTGCCTGCCTTCGCTCCATCTGAGAATACTTCAAAGAAGACATCTACAAGACTTCTCCACCAGTTACCTTCAGAACTCAGAAACTGAGATTATAGTCTGCTTAAATCATTAACCATTGTTTTTTTGTTTCCATTGTTGCAGAAATGGGAAATCAGACCTGCGAGAAACTGAACACCACTCGGAGAGTTGGAGAACTCAGGCTTATTATGCAGGCAGTCCCTGAGGAGCTAGCGCTCTGAATATCTGGGACCCATGCTCAGGGGCAATTTTGTTTTTATAGGGTTTAGTTGGCATGAGCTGATTGGTTAATCTGTCCTAAGACGGTTACAGACCGCGGGAATTGCTATGGGTTACAGGCATGTGTGGGAATTGCTATGGGCTATGGGCAGTTATAGAGCATGAGATTTTCGGGCAGGAACTTAGGCAATACATCTTTTATCTAGACAGAACAATCAAAAGGGAGGGTGAGTCTTCAGTTGATCTCAAGATCACTCTGCCCTTCAATCTATGCAACAAGCATGTCTACAGAAGCAGAACAAAGAGCTGATTATAAGGTTAGCCTTTTGGTGGAAAATTCCTCCTCACCAGAGAAATGCCTCTTATTAAATACCTGACTGCCTATACCACAGGCCTAACTGTGGGAGCCACCTGCATCATTACCTCTTGAAATGAGACAACTGCTTAACTGAATGGACCAATTATCAAGACTGATTTCTAAAACGGATATATAATGTCTTAATTGTTCCTTTCCTGCACAAACATTGAGCTGAATTGGAATATGGAAAGTATGTCTCTAGCTTACATCCCCACTCTGAGGGATATGATGTACTGAATAAAGGCATTGCCACTTTGACATTGAGTAACTTTAAAACATTATGTTGGATCTGTTTTCTGAAAGAAAAATCATGATAAAAGGGGGGAAATGAGGAATAGAGTGACGAAATAAAATTGAGTCACTATAGTCAAGCTGCTAACTTACAAAAAGGAAGTAGGTTGAAGTATGAGGAAATAATACTGTTTTTGTTGTAAATAGCTTGGAAACGTAAACTTCTGAACTTTCCAGTCCTGTATCAATGCCTGGATATACATCAAATCTCTAGATAACTCTCCGATCACCCACTGAAGTACTAAAAAAAGAATGTTCATGTATCCAGAACACCTAACAGACAGTATCCAGGACACAAGTAATCAAGAGTATTACCATTTCGAACGAAACTGTCAGCATTTTGTGGGGGAGAGCGGATAATACTTTGGGTATTGCCTAGTTTTGTTTCTGGTTTGCAAATGCTAAGACCTTTGAGTAAATCTTTATCATTATTTCTAGCCAAAGTTTCTTGAATCATTCACACTGGATGAATGTGTCTAAAAGATGCTAATAAAAACATTAGGTTAGTTAACGAGAGAATAGGAAAAGGCAGAGGGGAGTCAAGAGACTCTTCAACAGGGTGGATTTTTTAAAAAGTTATTAAGAAATAAGGTAAATAAAGCAAATATTGATAGAGGCAAAACAAAAAGGAAACAAAAAAGGGAAGAGTCATAGGACTCATCCCAGAAGGGTGGAAATCTTTAGACAGTTAAGAAATGGGATGAATAAAATGAACATTGATGAGTAAAACACAGGTTTTCATACAGCACTACCTGAGGTTGGGCGGGCCAAAGGAACCCCCTGATGGACTGCCAACATTAACCGGCCCCAAACAAGTTCACTCTATTTACCCCCATTTGAAAAACTTTAAAAGGCCCCAAATTCAAAAGAGTGCATGGTTTATCTCAGGAGGCCTGCTTGCATAAAAAAGAAAAGGCTGGTTCTGTTGAATTTCAGGAAGAAGATTAAGTATAGCCTAAGGGAGTGTCGAAGGGCGTGTCAAAGGAAGTGTCAATTGCACCTGGATCTTCAGGATGTTACTTTTGTGTTGTTTTGGAATGCAAAAAGAAACAGATTGTGTTTAAAAGGAGGTTATGAAATAAACTCGAGGAGACAGTTGTGAGATCTGCTCTCCCTCCTGCACCCTGTCTGTCTTCTCTTTTTTCTCAGTCCCCGCTCCCCCATTCAGGTACCCGGTTTGACTTGGTCGGCTGGCTTCCGACACCTACAGAACAAAGGAAGACTCCTGCTGAGATACTAACTGCCTGCCCAAACCATGAAAGGAAAACAAAGACTTTAAGCTGCACCCTACACAAGTTAAAGGTAAACCTAACCATTCTTTCTACTCTTTACTTTATATAATCAGTACTATTTTATAAAAACTAAAGAAAACATATAAACCCAGCTCTTTAGACACTCGGGGGTCTCATTCTCTGACTTTGAGAGGAGACTATGTCTCTGTGGAGCATTATTCCTAATAAAATTTCTTTTGTCTTTAATCCTGGCTGACTCTTGAATTATTTCCTAAGTGAAGCCAAGGACTCTTTCTTGGTACATGTAGGCCTTGAGTCCCCACTTGAGAGGATTCACCCCATTCTGCATCACTGGGACTCCTTTGTTACAGGGGTCCCCATGAACTGTGGCACCAAAATCTGTTGGTGAAGCCCTGACCTGTGCTGCAATTAGATTGAAAGAATGTAAAAAATATGAGTTGATAGGATTGTGAAAGTTGGACTATTTAAGCAGGTATTATATAAAGAAGTTGTGTGTCCTTTACCTGAATGTTTTACAGGAATGAGTACTATGTCTGGCCGGGGAACACTTCCCCTGTCTAGTTTAGTAAAACCAAACCGGTTGATGAAGTACTAATGGAGGCTACAGTTTGAAATATAAGACTTGATAGAATAGAGCTGGTATTTTTGAGCAAGCTTTATATGAAGGGTGTTGGGTCTTTACCTGATAGCATTTTGAGGATGGACATTATGTCTGACTGGGAAACAATTCCCCTACCTAGCACTGTAAAACAGAAGGCATAGAAATTTGTTCTTTATGCAACATTAATTGGACATACTATATGGTATCAGTAAGACTGCCAAAACCCACGCAATGTAGAATAGAAGCTGAAGTGCTGGTAGGGACTGACTGAGCACCTCCTAATGACAAGTACTAGGACTTTAGACAAAAGAATTTCTATTAAAGGGGCATTTACTACATTTGCTATCCAATATTAATTGAAGATCCCTCTAAGACCAAAGGACATAATCTTGAAACCTGAAATAACTACAATGTCTTGGGTGATGTCAGAAGAATGCTCCAATGATGGCAGTGCCCAAAGAGGTTTTTTGTTAGTTTTATGGTGACATTAGTTAACAAAATCCAGTTAAGTTTCAGGTGTACAATTCAACAGTAAGGCATACATATACATTGCATCGTGTGTTCGCCACCCACATCAAAGAGTTTTATAACGAAATGGAAATGGTTTATACAGGATCACGCTGCCTGAGAATGCAAAAAGATACAAACAGGGAGCTTCTTTTCCCCTAGGACTGACTTTGGAACTGCACGTGGAGCTGTCTGATTCTATTGTCATTTGGACAGTGCCCTATAAAGAGCCCTGGACTGACCAATAAAGAGCTGCTTGGATTGTGAATGACATTTCCAAGGTGAATTGACAATATCTTATTTGGAAAGCTACCAATCTGATTGAACAGAGGCAAAATCCCGTTTGGGTTTTTATTGACTCAGGGGCAGTGTCCAATGGCCTGGTCACACAGTCAGGTAGGCAATAAAGGGGTGCCCATATAGGGTATGGCCCTGTGAAAATTTGAGAAGTGCATTAAACTTTGACATGTCAGTGCCCACCGGAAAAACTCCCTTCTAGGTTTGGAAGGTGACTGGAATTAAAAGTAGATAACCCCATGTGCTTGAATGACGTGAGCATCTGGGTCCATGAAATGAGTGGACAGGGCACTGCAGCAATGCAAAGATAGGCTGAATCTAGACATATTCCTCTTGAACCCTCTGAGGCATAAAATGCCTGTAAAAACTGTTCTGTCTGCCAACAAGGGTTATGTGAGAGATTCCCTGAGGGGAATGCCCTGAACACAGCCTGCAAGTCAGACTGGTACTGGTAGGCCTGCAGGGCTAAAATTGGGTCCTGACAGGAATGGACACTAACTCTGGACTGGGCTTTGCTTACCTGGTGATAGATGTTGTTCAGTATTATAAAAGAATCTGAACAGAAGATATTGCACTAATTTGAATGGCTGTCATTTCTTCAGATTAAGGAACTTGTTTTACAGCCAATAATGTCCAACTATGGGCAGAGAGAGATTCTCCTTTAATTGAGAACTATAATGGGCAATTGAAATGTCTGCCGTCAAAAATGGGGGAAGTAAAGGTATAAAGGGCTGGTTTATATGCCTTTATGAGTGATGCTCACACTCAACATAAACAAGAATAAGACTAAAGAAATGTTTCTACTAAGTGAAATTCTGTTTTTCTGGTGTATCTGAGGGTGTAGGGAAGGATGCTGGTATTCTTTCTTCCTCACATCACCTCAATTTTTCCCCCTACTTGATACAGTGGTCACAAGACCAGGCCTGCAACTACATGGGCTGGTAGCAGGAACAATTCTTAAGCAAGAAACTGTAACTGTTTTTAACCTTTATGTCACAGTGCCTAATGGCCTGATGGGGCAGGATATGTCTTCGTTTCGCCTCATCTTGCAAAACTGGGGCAACAACAAATGCAGTTATATTGTCTTGTAGCCCACTAGATGTGCACCTGTGTAACTTTTTACCCTATGCGAATGGGAGTGGACTGCAAATGCAGTTATATTGTCTTGTAGCCCACTAGATGTGCACCTGTGTAACTTTTTACCCTATGCGAATGGGAGTGGACTGAGGGGAAGGCACTTGCTATATGAGTATTGCTGGCTGCAATCTAGACCAGCACAGTGGGCAAACCTTAATGTTAATGTCCCTTCCAAAGGTAGAAGAGCTTGGGTAGAAATGGAGAAAAGGGGGAATAGTGTCTAAGAATAAATTAATAAATAAATGAGTTATGTAATAATGTTGCCAATCCAAGTCCATGTTCCCAATGCTTCAAGGCCAAAACTCAAACATCAGAGTTTGGAGTTAAGAAAGGTTTATTGATCAAGAAGGTGCTAACCATTAAGATGGGAGCCTCAGTAGTGCCTCAATTTCATCTTAAGAAAGTACAGAATTCAGACTTCTTTTATGTCAAGGGAAGGGGAATAGAAAGGGCTGTTCTTGTAAAACTATAGCTACAAGCAGAATTTCTCTAATGATCAGTATGTCTATATGCAAGACTAAGCAATGGCAATTAGCCTGAATGCCATGGGAAAATAGCAGGCTTGAACAAGATGGTGTCAGAGAAATGGAGCATTTACTGTTACAATTCCCCCTTTTTCTGTCCATTCCTCAATCCTGAGACTCAAGAAAATTGGGTCTAGGTTTAATTAAAAGGGAGAGTAGCTTTTAAGATGGAACCAGATTTGTCTGCCTATTGTACTCCTTTTATCCAACTTACGTCTTCCTCTTCCGCAATGGTTCCTGAGCCTTAGAGGGGGCATTCTAGTTGTTCAATTTATAAGCAGAGACCACAGCAATGGTAGAAGTAGCAACAGACCAGGATACCTGTATCCTAATTTGACACAAAGAATAAGGAATAACTTTTGTTATTGTGTCCCCTGGGACCCAAATCATGGTGAGTCAACCACTGCACAAACATTCCCTTCTTCAGCTAAGAAGTAATCCTAAAGCGATCCTCGTCTAAGGACTCACATGCCAAGGACTCTAAGGTAGTCTGTTTGTGTCTTAGAACTTCCACAGTAGAACAGGCCAAATGGCTGACTGTATGGGTTAAATTCCTTCACATCGGTATTTGATAAGATTTATGAAAACAAAAGAAAAACTAAGGTTAATGATCAGGGCAAATCATAAACCAGTTTCCCGATCTGTAATGCTGTCAGTCTGGAAGATTTCTAAATATAAGGCACAAAGCTTCATTTTTGCTAGAATAAGTAGGCAGAGATAATAAGACAGAGTCTCCTGGTCTACAGTTTCTAATTGCAAGGCTTAGAATGGGGATATAAAGCACAGCATAGATAATATATTCAATAATATTGTAATATCTATGTCTAGTGCCAGGTGGGGTACTAAGACTAATCAGGGGGATCACTTCGTAAATTATAGAAATGTCTAGCCACTACACTGTACATCTGAAACTAATATAAAATAATATTGAATGTCAACTGTAATTGAAAAATGTTTTTTTAATAAATAAATTTTTAAAAGTTTTAGTTCTTAATAACTCTTAAGTCAAAGGATGGGAGAAAAATAAAGTGCTAGTTTTGAGGGTTGTAGGCAAATATTTAAGAAAACTAAAATTCAGGATCTAGTTCAGTTTACAGGTGAAAAACAACTTTAAAGACAATTAATTGAACTAGAATCTAATATTCACAAATATGTGTGATAGTTATTATCAAAACATATTTTTTCTCTCCAAAATTAATTTACTGCATAAGTCTAGTTTCAATAAATTTGGCCTGATTTTTTTTGTATAAATACAATAAGAATAACAACTCATTACACAGGCTTTTAAAAATCTGCTTTGCCAGGATTTCATAAGGAATTGCCAGATTGAACTTCAGCCTCCCAAGGCTAAGAAGCCAAGCCACATACTTGCCATAAGACTTCACCTGTAATACCTATAAGACTTGTGTGAATATCTCAGGTTCTCAAGTTCCCCCAAAATGTCTTAAGGTTCTTCCATTGCCTTTTCACAGGAAAGCAACCTTCATTCCTTACCTGGAAAGACTGCCTGTGAACCATAAGCAAGGTACCAGGCTGTTTTTCCAAGGAGCTTTTTTATTGCCTTCCAAAGTCAATCTTAATTCCTTAGAGCTTTCTGGTGACATCCATGTCTATGCATGACTATATCAAATATGGCATTCCATCCAATCTTGGTAATAAAACCATTTTCCAACTGTGTCTTGTTATAAATGGAACAGATTCTTATTGAATTTAGGCAAACAGCCATATTGCCAGGGAAATAATAATACTGATTCATTAAATCTCCAAATTCTAAGGTATCAGGTGGGGAGAAATATATGTTTCAATACTGCTTACAAAGATAAAATTTACCAAATAGCTCTAAGAAAAACAAGTTTCCTTATACCTGGAAAACAAAAAGATTTAAAAATCAGCAATATTTTAAACAAAATGTTATAAAAATTATAACCATCTTTAGTTCATTAAGTCCCATGTAATCTATTCTTGTTTATTCTGATCATTTTGCCAGCATTTTATGAATCTAGTTATTCCTCAGAGTTCTATAAATCGTCATCCAACTTAAAGGCATGATCTGACAATTTATTCTCAGAAACGTGTATTTCAGAATAAATCAGAGTCTTCTCCTTGGATCTTTAGGATGAAACATATTTGTAAAAGTATTAGAGTAAAACAATAACTATAAATGACAAAAATGCTTAAGTGACACAGTTATAGATCTGATTATAATATAGTTAGCAAAGAAATTTGCTTTTCTGTAACAACATTTTAAGATGACCATTAGAATTGTGAATGAAATTATATCAGAAATTTGTAGACTCTTGGAGATTTTACATACTCTAGAACATTTACTTTAGAAATGTTGCGGGATTCTCGACCAGAGAGACGGGACACCGAGGCTATAACCAGGAAGCAGCGTGTATTGATGTCGACACCAGCTCAGCAGATTCTTATCCAAAGAACATGCCGGGCAGTTTTATACCATCTTGTACTTTCGCATTCCTACATAGCTATATATATTTCACATAAGGAAGGAGACCATAAGGAGAACATTGATTGGCTGCCAAACTATAAGGAAACCAGCTTAATCGTTTAAGTGGGTTTTCAGACTGCCACATCAGCCAGAGAGTCTTGGGATGGGGGGTTGCTGTCAGAAACTAACTCATTCGAGCAGGAGATGGTCAGGCAGGTCAGTCCGCCACAGTAATAAGAATATATTCATACAAAACAACATAATTATTTCTTTATTTGACAAAATTTCCCATATAATTTCAACACACCAAAATAAGCTAAATTATATATGGAGAGAAAACAAATCTTTTGAGATGTTCCATGGGCCCTTCTTAAACACTGCAGTTATTCCTAGGTCAAGAATCTATAATTTGAGGAAGTTTGTCAAAATATATCAAAAGGTTTGGACATTTGATTAAGTAAGATCATAAGTCTTAAGAAGCAATACTTAAATTATCCATTTAATCAAAATGGCATTAGAAAATTTCAAACACAAACACAGATGTTTACATACAATTATTGGCAAAACTTAGTTCTTACTATTGAGGAGATTCAGTTATCTTAAGTAACCAAGGACCTGATTAAGACAACATAAAAAACAGAAAATTATTTTGATAAAACACAGAATCTTTGCTTTCTAGGCAGAAAACTTTTTCACAGTTTCAGTAGCAGACAAATAGTTCAAGAACTTTTGTCCTAAGCAGAGAAAGAAAACCTAACTAATTTTGTATTAGCTTACTTTTGATATTCAAATTAACTTACTTGATTACATTTATTTTAATCTTAATGAGCTTGACCACACATAAAACTTTCTTCTCAGAATTCTTATTTGGTAATGACTTAGATAGTCAATGAATATCCATCATTTAATTTAGCTAACAAAACTTTAAAGTTCCGAATTACCAAAGACATTTAGAAAACTATTTTAAACCTAAAAAAAAACTTTTTATCCTACTTACATTTATTTATTTGCTCCAAACAATTTAGATTCGTTATAAAAATTTTATCATACCAAGCTATTTTTCTGACTGACAAATTTTGCAAGAGATAAATGAACTTATTTAACTAATAAACCCAGGTAGAATAAAAGTATTATTTAATGCTGATGATTCAAAGGATATACCTATTTAACTAACCAAACTAATAACCAGTTTTAATATCAAATATTTTCCTAGATCACATGATTCTATAAAACAGTTGGGTTAGTTTGTTATATCTTTGAGAATTCTCATATAAGTGGCTTGTTTAAGCCAACTTAATATTACAAATTAGCAATATCACTTAGCAGTAGAAATGTAACCATATACAAACTTCATTTCTTTAATAAAGTCTTTTTTTCTCTGATTCAAGCTGGTTTTCCCCAGATAATGGCATTGTGACTTACATGCTTCCCCCTATCCCCCAACCCCCTTATCCTCTGTATGCCTCTCCTTTAATCATTAAGCCTTAGGACATAAAATTAACTGAGCCTCAGGTATATAACCATGAGGAGACAATAGGTTTTGTCTGGACTTTAAGGATAACATTTTGGCTTTAGATGTGTTTCAGCCCCAGGCCCATGGATGCAGAACAACAATGCCACAGGCCACCAGGCCACTGGACCAGGCCACTGGACCAGATGGAATGGCTGAACTAGATACAATGATCAATTACCTCATCCCCCTCCAACTGTCCAATCAGTAGCACCCACAACTCCAACTCCTTTAGTTTCCATGACAACTGATTTTTCCCTATGTAATCTGTACTCCCAAGACACCTGGGGAGCCAGGCCTTTGAGCAATAGCTTGCCTGTGTCTCCTGCCTGTGTCTCCAGGACTTACAACTTTCTAATAAACCTTACTTTCTTTGCTTCAAAACCTGTAGGTATGTATCTTTTCTTTTAGACGTGCACAGGCAGACAGACCCCTTTGTAGTCCCAATAACGGAAATATGCTATTACGTACATAAGCATATATAAACATACAGATAGACACAGGCAGAGATCTCATAGCTTTCATTTTAAAATGCTAGCTTTTGCATCCCAGATACAATGCGACTGTGTGATTTTGATCAGATAACCAAAGCTTTGCATGCTGTAAGAATTCCTTTAAAGCCATTTTAAAATTAATTTATAATTAAAGAATGCATTTCATTGTCTCCAAGAGGCCCGAGATCCTTTCCTTCAAGGTTACCCCTTAATGTGGGCTTGTCGACAAACACAAACAGAAGCGAGTGTGCACAATAAAGTTGGAAAGCTCAGAGAGTAAAAGGAGTGGCTTCAGATTGCCTAAATTTAAACTGGCAGATTTTCTTAGAAGATGGGATGGGATGAAGCCTGAGGACAAGATGGCAGCTACCACATGTCTGGAGATGAAGAAGATTAGTGGGGAAGGAGAAGAAGCCTCAGATGCCATTTTACTTCTTACTGCCAAGTAAAGTACACACAAACACCATTTTATTTCTTACTTCCAAACCAATAGTGGATGAAGAAAACTCAGATCGACACACAAATGACACACAAGACGATAAAGTGAATACTCTCCTAACCAAGCAAGTTACAAATTTCAAATTCAAATGGCCAAAAGCAATGAACCAATTCATAAATCAAGTACAAGTCCTACAACTCTTCCCCTCTCCAACAAGCTACCCCAAACGCAAACAAATTGGCTTATCTCAGGCTTATCCCAGAGGGGAAGGGAATTCCCAGTAGTACACACAAAGATCATTTACTCTACTTCCAAATCGAGGCTGTTGGCTTGCAGAGACACACTACAAACGAATGGGGAGAGTCCAATAATCCTGATCCTACTCTCAGATGGCGGCCCCCAAAATGCAGATGGCTTTGTCCCAGGGAGAGAAAGCCTAGATAGAAAAGAAGAATTCCCAGCTGCACACACCAGAGCAGCTTACCCCAGATGATGGATCGAAGTCTAAAAACGTTTCCTTAGTCCAAACAAGCCATGTGCTGAGGACAGCCAGCGCCTGCTGGGGACAGTCCCTCTGGTGCCTCCAAGGCAAAACAGCCTTAGCAGCTGCTCAGGACTCACAGAAGGGAACCTGAGCCAGGACTGATCTGTTATGGGTACCAGCTCTGGGATAAAGGTCGCCAAATTGTTACCAGTCCAAAGTCCGTGTGCCCAACACTTCAAAAGGCCAAAACTCAAAACATCAGAGTTTAGAGTAAGGAAAGGTTTATTGATTGAGAAGGTGCCAACAGATAAGATGGGAACTCCAGTGGCACTTCAGATCCATCTTAAGAAAGTACAGAGTTCAGACTTCTTTTGTGTCCAGGGAAAGGGAAATAGGAGGGACTGTTTTCGTAAAACTCAAGCCACAAGCAGAATTCCTCTAATGATGAACATGTCTGTATGCAAGACTAAACAGAAGTGATTATCCTGAAGGACGTGGGAGAAAAGCAAGCCTAAACAAGATGGAGTCAGAGAGATTTTATTGATACAAGGGAAATCTGATATAACCTCAAGAGGTTCAGAAAAAGAGGTAACTTTGTCTCTTAGCTCGATTATACCAGATGCCTGAAAGAGTGAAGCCACTCCCGCTTCTGGAACATGACAAGATCAAATGGACGTCTACAAACTTGAGTGTCCTTGCCCTGGAAGACATTTTCATAAGATATGATGATGGACCAAATAGCTATTAATGACTGAATGGGATTCAGTCATTAATAGTAATGTGCTAGTATCATCTGAACTTTATAATTGTTTTGCTTAAAAAAGATCATGTTCAAAGACCAGAGGGGTAGACTGTAATATTTTGATTTATAATTAGAAATACATGTTTGGTCTTTGTCTCCATTTTTGGTTCACAGATCCCCAAACCCTTGGAATGTTCTAAGTATCGAGAGCGATAAAGATGTCTTTTGTTACATAAATGAGGCGACTTTGGGAAACACATGAGGATAGGGGCTGGTTGCCAGGAGAACCAACCAAATGATTAGAAGGTTAAAACTTTCATTTCCACCCCCGCCTCTAGGGAGGGGGGAGGCTAGATTTAAAGCTATCACCAATGGCCAATGATTTAATCAACCATGCCATATGTAATGAAGTCTTAATAAAAACCCAAGAAGACAGGGTTTAGAGAGCTTCTGGGTTGGTGAACACATGGAGGTGCTGGGAGAGTGGCATACCCAGAGAAAGCATGGAAACCGTGCTTCTTCCTGCATACCTTGCCCTATGTATCTCTTCATCTGGCCGTTGATTTGTATCCTTTCATATCCTTTGTAATAAATCAGTAATCTAGAGAGTAAGTCAGTTTTCCTGAGTTCTATGAACATTCTAGCAAATTAATCAAACCCAAGGAGGGGGTCATTTGAATCTTTAACAGGTAGTTTACATAGGGAAGAGGCATGAGAACTATAGAGATTAAACCAAGTTGTATTCAGAGCCTGCAATGTGCTAACAGACCATAGGAAGCCTACAGGACAAAGGAAGATTCCTGCTGGGTTAGCAACAAACTACTCACACCATGAATGGAAAACAGGAAAACAGATTCTTTAAGTCATACACTACACAAAACTGACCCAACCATTCACTCTCACAGCCAATCCATGGAGAATCTATAGAAAAAAGGCTGAGATTGCTAGTGCACCTTTCACGCTGCATGCCCATAAAGGAAAATAGGGAAACAATGTCTTTAAGGTGTAATTCATAGAAACTTAAAATCACATATAAAACAAATTCCTCAAATACTCAGGGGCTTTCTCATTCCCTGTATCAGAGAGGAGACCACATTCTGTGCGTAGAACATTATTTCTTCTCTAATAAATCTTCCTCTTGCCTCTAACTCTGGCGTGTGCCTGAATTTTTTCCTATATGCAGTCAAGGACCCTCACTCTCTCTCTCTCAATGCAGGACTCGAGTTCCCAATTGGGAGAATTCACCCCATCCTGTATCATAGCCACTAGTGGAAGAGAAGCACAGTAACAACCTGGGCTTGCAACTGGAAACTTAAGTCCAAGGGGTTGGTGGAGGGTGGGGGGTGGAGGGGGTAGTCTTATAGGACTAAACACTTAACCTGTGGAATCTAATGCTATCTCCCGCTAGGTAGTATCAAAATTGAGCTGAACTCTTGGACACCCTACAGGTGTCGAAGAATTGCTTAGTATTGTGTGACCCCCCCCCCACCCCGCCTCCCACCACACACATGCACACACACACACACACACACACACACACATGTTGGAATGGGATTCAGGAACCCTTTTTAGTAGGATAATAGCACTGTGGCTATTTTTATTAAAAGTGCTTATTTTTACATTTATATATTGAACTATTTACGGATAAAATGACACAGTGAGATGTGCTTAAAATAAACCAGCAGAGAGCCAAAATGTGGGGGAATAGAGGTATAAACGACAATTGGAGGGCATGAGCTTATTACTGTGGAAGTTGATCGATGTGAGCTCATTATACCACTTGCTCTACTTTTGCATTTTTGATATTTTCATTGTAAGTCTTAAAAAGTTATTTTATTTTATTTCTTTTTTTTTGACAAATGCCATGCGCTGTTCACACTGGAAAACAATCATGCTTTGTTTTTAGCAAGTACTGCTCTGAGAACATTTCTGCTTCTGGGACTCCCCTTTTCTCCTCCTCAAAGTGAAGAGGAATTTGTACTCGAAACGCTAATCAGCTCTTTGTTTTGCTTCTGCATATATGCTTGCAGCATAGGCCGTACTCAAAAGTTCCTAAAAACTCATCCTCCCTTTGGCTTGCTCTGTCTAAGCAACAAATGTAACTGCCTGTACCCCCTAGCAATTCCCTCGCTTTGTAACTCTTTGGAACTACCTGAAACCATAGCAACTGCTGCACTTAGTAACAGTCTGAGGACAAATTAACCAATCAGCCCATGCCAAATAAGTTCTATATAAGAAATATTGCAACTGAGTTCCGTGCCCAGATCTTCAGAACACTAGCTCTTCTGGGACCACTGGCATAATAAACCTGAGTTCAACTCTCAGAATGGTGCTTGGTTTCTCACCTGTCCTGTTTCACAACATTTCTGCAACAAAAGGAGCTGTCATATTCCTGTGAAGCCAGACTATAAGCTGGACTCCCGGCCTATGGGACAAGCTCTTCTTGGTGAATGTGTTCACATTGGGCCTCACTTCTGTGTATCATAGCAACTCCAATTTTCCCAGGAGCCCTAGGCTAAGTGAACATCCAAAGACTACCATATATTGCACCAAGGTGGGCTGAAGTCTGAAAAAGGGATCCTGAAGGCTCAACTAAGTGATCTGAGCTCAGGACTCTGTGGAAACACAAAGAGATTCTGCAGAGGATGCCACACCATGACAGCTACTCAGACACTTCCCAGGAGGGCATCGATTAGTGTGGAACCTGGTGGCACAGAGGAAAGATATAAGGTGTGGAGCCAAATCAATATACATTTGTTCTCAGCAATTCCACCCTCTAGCTGTGACAATCTGTACTCACTTCAGTCTCAGTTTCATCTTTACATTTTTTTATATAAACAAACCTATTTTATAATACTTGAAAGGCACTCAGCCCATGCATGGCACATAAGCACTCATTAAATATTAGCTATTATTACAAAAATCAGTAATTATTACAAAATTAGTAATCCACATAGAATGCAATTATCAAATATCATC
This sequence comes from Pteropus vampyrus, assembly GCF_000151845.1. Classification (NCBI taxonomy): domain Eukaryota; kingdom Metazoa; phylum Chordata; class Mammalia; order Chiroptera; family Pteropodidae; genus Pteropus; species Pteropus vampyrus. Next base: position 2,308,259 of record NW_011889130.1, on the reverse strand, counting down.
GGACTTCATAGACCCCTCAAGTCATTACCAATTCCTCACTCCCACTCCTCAATCTGCTCAACCGTCAATCACTGCACAATGACTACCCCTGGAACCCTTACACATGCCTCAGAATCACTGGTTCCCACATCCTGCTGCCCACAGGCCCCAAATCACTCATTCTACACTCCCTGACCAGAGCCTGCAAAACCTCTACCCTGATGGTCCTGGCTCTCCACCAATCAATCCCACGTCCTATAAAGGAAAAACTCCTGTGTGTGTTTTCTTCCTCTACTCTCAATACTTCTGATTACTAGTGTATATGTAATGTGTGTGGCAGGGGGACCAACACCAAGCAATTCTACAACAACAGCTGGTATATATCTTACAATTTAACTCAATTCTGACAACTCCTACTTGGACTTGGCATCAGATCACACAGGTTAAAGACTAAGTACCACAAGACTATCTCCACCACAACTTCAGCTGTCAATAGCAAGTCCAGATTGTTAACTGTACTTCTGACCAAATGGCTATAAATCAGAGGTTCCCGGAAACCCCCTCCTCAGATTCCATTTATTTGCTAGAGGAGCTCACAGAATTCAGGAAAACACTTAATTTACTATATTACCAATTTATTATAAAATAACTCAGGAACAGCCAGATGGAAGAGATGCATAATACAAGGTATGTAGGAGAGATTGTACCACTCCCCCAGCCTCTCTGAGCATTCAATCTAAAAGCTCTCCAAACTCCATCTTTTGGGGTTTTATGGAAGCTTCATTATATACAGATGATTGATTATATAACTGGCCATTAGTGATTGATTCAACCTCTAGTCGGGGGCGGGGTTCAAGTTCCCAACTGCTAATCCATGGTTGGTTCCCCTGGCAATGAGTACCCACCCAGTTGTTATCTGGGGCTTTCCAAAAATTACTTCATTAACATAAAACTCAGGTGTAATTGAAAGAAACTTATTATGAATAACAAAAAAATAAAACACCCATTTTCACCTCTGGAGCTATTTCAGGAACCAAAAACAAAAGATGCCCCTATAGATCCTACCACTTAGGAAATTACAAAGATTTTAGGAGCTATATGCTGGAAACCATGTATAAAGACCTAAGTATATATTTCTTATTATATCACAATATCACATGCCCCATTACTGGCCTCCACACTTTTATCACTACCCATCATGCATCTCCATCTGTGATCCTAAGAGTACCAATTCCAGACACACCTGCACCTGCAATGAGCCCTGAGAAAACATCCAAGTACACATCCCACCAATCCAACCACTAGGCTTGTACCATTAGTCTTTCCCACATACTTACACACACACGCACACACAGGAAAGAATCTACTCAAAGAACAAATCTAGAAATATTGTTGACTTTTAAAGATAAATTTTAAAATCTAAACAATTTTACATCTAAGGCACATGGGAAAGAACAGATTTACAGAGAAAGAATTAAGAAAATCAAGATGTCTCATCTGCTGTAATCAAAGCTAAATGATATCAGAAACAGCATGTAAAAAAAATACTTCTCTGTTAAGGTCAAAGTCATTTTCAGAAATGAAAGCACTGGCAGAGTACCTCTATCTTTACTTAAGGAAAATACCCCCAAAATTATTCCAAATAAATGTAGAATGAATCACATGAAAAAAACTCAAAAAGAAAAATACTGCTTAGCAATATTTGCAAGAGATATATAATTATAAAAAAAGATAATGACGATAATTAATATGGAGGTCATTAAAGGGAAAATTAATAATATCCTATGATAAAATGTTTCTCATTATCTCAGGAAAAAATGGAGGTTATAATGGTGTGTAGATGGAAACAATGAGCAGAAATTTCATCAATCCAATGTAAGTACAAAAAAGAAAAGGAAAAGCAGAAAATAATGTTAAAATAAATAGTAAACATTAAAAGTGGGAGGCATAAAATCAAGTAAATTATTACTACACTAAAGACATAAAATTATCCTACTGACAGAAACTATAGCATAGATCTATCATCTAAATTCAATAAAAGTGGGGATGGTAATGTAAATATCAAATTGAAATTCAGGTTAAAGAGGTTTTCGTTGAAAAGAGGTAGCCTATAATAATACTATCCAATAAAAGAAGAGATAATACAAAATGCACTAACCATTAGATGTATGTATGTCTCACTCCAAGCACACAAATCAAACTAGCAAAAAAACACGTTAACTACAAAGTGAACTATTAGTGAGAGACTATTATTATATCTCTTTCAGAATATGATTCAAACAGACCAAAAATAGGAAAGAAAAAGATTCGAAAAGTACCAACAGGCTATACTTAATATACATAAAGAGAACTTTGCACTATACAAACAAAAAATATACCCTTTCTCTTATAACCACTGAACAAGTTCCTTAAGCAATTTGCCTTCTTGATAAACTTTTCAAAGTTGACACTTTGAGGCTACATTTTATGACAATAAAATAAAATTAAACAATTAAGCATGCCATAATAATTTAAAAGTAAACTCTCCTAAACAACTCAGAATCAAAGTGGAACACAAAATTGAAGTTATACATTTCATAGATAAAGATGTATTTAGAAAAACTTTACACCTCTAAACGTATCGAGTATAAAACTTGGGAAATAAGGGAAGGAATGACAATTTAAATCAAAGAGAAAAAAAAGAGAAAATATCTAAATATAGAAACTAAAACTAATATTAAGAGTAGGGAGTAGAAACACAACCAGTACTTCAAAATGGTGAATAAAATAAATCTTGAGATGCCTAATAAAAAAGAAAAATGATACATAAATATTATATTATGAATGACAAAGTACCAATCTAGATATAAAAGGAAACGAAATATAGTAAATGAAAACTTATATGTAACCCCAATGGCAATATATTTTTTAAATCTCTCGCGAAACGTACCATGAAAATAAATCAGAAATAGAAACAAGCCTGTACGTATGAGAGGAAATAATTATAATAAAAAAAATCTAGCATCACTCACTCCTGGGATCCCTCATTACTCAACCCCACGGTTATCCTCCACAGGAACCCCACAGACTCCATCACTCCACACACAGATTCACCATCAAAATTCGCACAGACCTCAGCTTTCCGCCGGGATCCACCATCACGACCACACTAACCCCCATTATTCCATCTACTGATCGCCCCCATCACTGACCAGCTTGCTCATCAGGGACAAAGATGTTTCTTCACTCAGCCCCAGATACTCCTATTATTCCTGCACTTACCTGCTCCTCACCCATGATCTCATAGGACAGTGGTATTTGCCTCAGGCAGTATCTGTAATTACAAGTACTAAAACCGGACCGAGGTCTCTCTTTCTTGATCCCTCCCAGTCCCTGCGGGATGCCTTTTCTTGCAACCGTTGTGAGCGCATGCTCAGTAGCGGCTCCTTAAATGAACATTGCCAGCACTCAACATGGCGCTCTGCTAAATTCCGCCCCCAACTCCCCTTCACCGCCAAATGGCTAGGACATGGCGCCAATATGGCGACGCCCTTGTAGTCACGCAGGCTGCGGGTGGCCATGTTGAAGTGATGTTGAGACTTTGTAGCTGAGCGTAGTCAGGAGGCAAGGTGGAGCAGAGGTATGTACTCTGAGACTAAGCCAAGAAACAACTAGAGCCCATCTCCGCAAGCCTCACTCAGGCCTTTCCCTGTGGAGCCTGTGGATTCAAAGTACCATCAACCAATAAGATCTAATTAGCAGTTGTAAAACACTCCACTCTGAAACAGAACATACATTCTATTCAAGCACCTATGGAGCATTTACCAAGTTATAACATGATCTGGGACATAAAATATAACTCATCAAACTTAATAGAATTAAAATCATACAGACTATATTCTCTGAACACAATAGCATCAAACTAGAAATCAGTACTACAAAGACAAATTAACACTTGGAAATTAACGCATTCTAAACAATCCATGAGTGGAAGGGGAAGTTTCGAGTATATTCTTAAAATGCATTCGAATGAATGAAAACAAAAGCACAGATATCAAAATGTGAGTTGCAGCTAAAGCAGTGATGAGAGGAAATTTTTTAAGACTAAAGGTTTACAGTAGAAAGGAAGAAAACTCTCAAATCAATAATGTAAGATCTCACCTCAATAAAATAGAAAAAGAGCAAAAAATAAACAACCTAAAGCAAGAAGAAAAAAAATTATAAAGATAAGAACAAAAAACAATTTTAATCGAAAAAGTAAAACAAAACAAAACAAGAAGCTTGTTCAATGGAAAGATAAATAAAATTGACAAGCCTCTATAGGAGACATAAATAAGCAATATCAGGAATGAAAAAGGAGATACCACTACAGACTGTGCAGATATCAAAAAATAAAAATAACAAAAGCAACTCTACACACATAAATTTAAAACCTTAGATAAAATGCACCAATTCTTCAAAAAACACAAACTCCAACAATTTTCACATTATATAGACTTGTTCAGTAGCCTTGAAATTAAAGTCAAAATTTAAAACAACTAAAAATTAAATCTTCAAGCCCAGATGTCTTCAATGGAAAATTGCAATAGCATTTAAAAATTAAATTCTACACAATCTCTTCCAGAATAAACAATAGAAATAGGCCAGTATTACCTGAATACCAAAACCACAGTACCAAATAAAATATATAAATTAATAACCCTCATTCATATAAATGGAAAAAAATTTTAACTAAATATTAGCAGAATTTAAAAAGTTAAAAAATAAAGTTTTTTAAATAATATTTTTTATTTTTCAATTATAGTTGGCATACAATATTATATTAGTTTCAGATGTACAGCATAGTGATGAGACATCTATATAACTCACTAAGTGATCACCCCAATAAAGCTAGTACCTATCTGACCCCATACATAGTTGTTATGGTATTATTGACTATATTCCTTATTCTATCCTTTATATTTCCATGACTATTTCACAACTACATTTTGTACCTTCCCCCATTTTCATCAACCCCCCCACTCTCATCTGGTAACCCTCAAAATGTTCTTTGTATCTATGAGTTTGTTTGTTTGTTTTTTAACTTTGTACTTTAGAGTCCATATGTACATGAAATCATATGGAATTTGTCTTTCTCTGTAGACTTACTCTACTCAGCACACTACCCTCTAGGTCCACCATGAAATATCTTTTTCCATTGCTTTACTTTTAGTCCGAAATAAGTCTTTTGTAGGCAGCATATGTAAGAGTCTTGTTTTCTTATCCATTCAGCCACCCTATCTTTTGATTGGAGCATTTAATTATTTTTCATTTGAAGTACTTATTGATAGATATGTAGTTATTACCATTCTTTATTCATATGTTTTGATACATATTTTTTCTTTTTAAGGAAGTTTCTCTAACATTTCTTGTAATATTGGCTTGGTGATGATGAATTTTTTAGCTTTTTTTTTGTCTGTAAAGCTCTTTTTTTGTCCTTTGATTCTAAATTATAGCTTTTCTAAGTACAGTAATCATGGTTGTAGGTCCTGGCTTTTCATCGCTTTCAATATTTTGTGTCAAGCCCTTCTGACTTGCAAAGTTTCTATTGAGAAATCAGCTGATGGTCTTATGGGAGCTCCCTAGTAGATAACTAATTGCTTTTCTCATGCTACTTTTAAGATTTTTTTTTTTTTTTGTCTTTAACCTTGGCATTTTAATTATGATGTGCCTTTGTATAGCCCGCGTTGGGTTCATCTTTTTTGGGATTCTTTACACTTCGTGGGCTTGTATTTCTATTTCCTTCACCAGGTTAAACAACTTTTCTCATTCTTTCTTTCTTTTTTTTTTATTTTATTTTTTAATTTATTATGGTGACATTGCTTAACAAAACCCAATGGTTCAAGTGTACAATTCAACAGTAAGTTATACATATATATATTATATATACATTTAACATATTTTTTCCTTGTGTGTTCACTCTCCATAGTTGGATTTCTGTCACCACATATTTGAAAATTTTACCCCAACTACTTCTCCCCTCTTCACTACCCTCTGGTAACCACTAGTTTACTGTCAATGTCCATGAGTCTTTGTTTTGTCACGTCTCTTTGTTGCTTTTAAATTTATATCCGACATATAAGTAATGTCATGTAGTTTGCAACTTTTTCTGTCTGGCATTATGCGCTTAGCATAATTATCTCAAGATCCACCTATGTTGTCACAAATGGCAGTATATCATCTCTTCTTATAGCTGAGAAATAGTCCATTGTATATATGTACCACATCTTCTTTATCAAGTCATCTATTTTAGGATACTTTAGATGCTTCCTTATCCCGGACACCGTAAATAATGCTGCTATGAACAACAGTGTGTGTATATCTTTTTGGATAAATGTTTTAATGTCTCTGTGGTAAATACCCAGTAGAGGGATTGCTAAATCATATGGTAGATCAATTCTTAGTTTTTTGAGGAACCTCCATACTGTTTTCCATAGTGGCTATATCAATTTGCAGTCCCACCAGTAGTGCATGACGGTTCTTTTTTTTCCTCATCCTCTCCAACCCTTGTTATTACTTGTCCTGTTGATAAAGCTATTCTAACAGGTGTGAGATGGTATCTCATTGTGGTTTTGATTTGCTTTTCCTAATAGCTAGCGATAATAAGCGTCTGTACGTATGTTTGTTGGCCATTTGTATGTCTTCTTGGAAGAAGTTTCTGTTCAGATCCTCTGCCCATTTTTTAATTGGATTGCTTGGGGGTATTTTTGTTTGTTAATGAGTTGAGTTCTTTGTATATTTTGGATATTAGGCTCTTATTGGAGGCATTGTTTGCAAATATATTTTCCCATTCAGATAATTGCCTCTTTGCCTTGTTGATGGTTTCTATTGGTGTGCAGAAGCATTTTAGTTTGATATAGTCCCATTCATTTATTTTTACTTTTATGTCCCAGGACTTTGAAGTCAAATTCATAAAATCCTTTAAGTCCAAGGTCCATGAGTTTAGTTCTTATGTTTTCTTCTATGCGATCTATTGTTTCAGGTCTTATAGTCAGGTCTTTAATGCATTTTGAGTTAATTTTGGTGTGTAGTGATAGACAACGGTCTAGTTTCATTCTTTTGCAGGTGACTTTCCAGTTTTCCCAGCACCATTGACTGAAGAGGCTTTCCTTCCTCCACTGTATGTTTTTGGTTCCTTTGTCAAAAATTATTTCTCTATATAAACATGAGTTTACTTCTGGACTATCAATTCTGTTCCACTGATCTGTGTGTCTGTTTTTCTTCCAATACCATGCCATCTTGATTATTGTTGTTTGTAGTATAATTTGAAGTCTGGCAGAGTGATACTTCCAGCTTTGTTCTTTTTTCTCAGGATGGCTTTGGCAATTCAGGGTCTTTTGTGTTTCCATACAAATCTGATGATTTTTTGTTTTATTCCTTTAAAAAGTGCTGAATGGATTTTTATGGGATTCCATTAAATCTGAATAATGATTTAGGAAATAAGTTCACTTTAATTATGTTGATTCTTCCAATTCAAGAACATGGAATATCATTCCATTTCTTTGTGTTTTCTTCAATTTTTTTTAATAGGTTTTTATATTTTTCATTATATAGGTCTTTCACATGTTTCATTAGGTTTATTCCTAGGTATTTTGTTGTTGCTGTTGCAATTGCAAAAGGAATTATATTTTCCATTTCTTTTCCTGTCGATTCATTATTAGAGTATGAACACTAAGGATTTTTTAAAATTTATTTATTTAAATTAGTTTCAAATCTACAGTACATTGGTTAGACATTTATATAGTTCATAAAACGATCCCCCCATTTGCTCCCTCCCTCCCTTGGCCCTCCACCCAGCCACCAGCACTCCCCACGTCATGCTCCCCATCCCCGTGACCAACTATCAACCACTAATTTGTATGTCGTTAACCTTTCACCACATTCTCCCAGCCCCCTAACACAGTCCCCCAACACTAAGGATATTTGAACATTGATTTTATATCCTGAAACTTTACTGTATTTGCTTATTGTTTCTAGTAGTGTCCTTGTAAACTTTTTGGGGTTTTCTATGTAGAAAAACATGTTATGAACAAATAGTGACAGTTTGACTTCTTCGTATCCTATTTGGGCGAATGTTATATCTTTCTCTTGCCTGATTGCACTCACTAGGACCTCCAATGTTATCTAGAATAACAGGTGATAGATAGTAAACAGTCTTATCTTCATCCTGATCTTAGAGGAAAGATTTTTAGTTTTTCCCTATTAAGTATAATGTTGGTTGAGGGTTTATCTTATATGGCCTTTATTATGTTGAGGTGATTTTCTTTTATACCTATTTTATTAAGTCTTTTGATCTTAAATGGATGCTGTATCTTTTCAAAGGCTTTTTCTGCATCTATTGATATGACCGTATGATTCTTATTCTTTATTTTGTTTATGTGGTGTATCACATTAATTGATTTGCATATGTTAAATCATCGCTGTGCCCCTGAGATGAAGCCCACTTAATAATCTTTTAAATATGTTGCTATATTTGGATCGCTATTATCGTGTTTAGGATTTTTGCATCTGTGTTCATGAGAGATATTGGTCTGTTCTTTTCTTTTTTGTGTTATCTTTACCAGGTTTGGTATCAGGGTAATATCGGCCTCATAAAATGAGTTGGAAAGTATTGCCTCCTCGCCAATTTTTTGGAAGAGTTTGAGGAGAATAGGTATTAAAACCTTCTTTGAATGTTTGGTAGAATTCACTGATGAAGCCATCTGGTCCTGGACTTTTGCTTTTTGGTAGGTTTTCAATGATTGTTTCAATTTCCATACTGCTGTTGGGTCTATTTAGATTTTCCGTTTCTTCTTCATTTAGTCTAGGAAGGTTGTATATTTCTAAGAACTTGTCCAATTCTTCTAGGTTATTAAATTTGGTTTTATATACTTTTTCATAGTATTCTTGTATAATCCTTTGTATTTCTGAAGTATCTATAATAACTTCTCTTTCATCCCTAATTTTGTTTATTTGTGTCTTCTCCCTTTTTTCTATAGTGAGTCTAGCCAGGGCATAGTTGATTTTATCAAAATTCTCAAAGAACCAGATCTTTATTGAATTTTTTTTCTATTGTATTTTTTGTTTTCAATTTCATTTAATTCTGTTCTAATTTTGGTTATTTCTTTCCTTCTGCTCTATTTAGGCTTCATTTGTTCTTCTTTTTCTAGTTTTTTTAAAATGAAGCATTAGATTGTTTATTTGGGCTCATTCTTGTTTCTGGAGATAGGCCTGTAATAATGTGAACTTTTCTCTTATTACCACTTTTGTCATGTCAAAAAAGTTTGGAATGTTGTACTATCATTATCATTCTTTTTTATGTATCTCTTGATCTCTCTTTTTATTTCTTTTCTATCCCAGTCATTCTTCAGTAGCATGTTGTTTAATCTCCATGTATTGGTGATTCTTCTTGTTTATTTATTTTATTATTATTTTTTTTTACAGTTGATCTCCAGCTCAAAGCATTATGATCAGAGAATATGGTCGGTATGATTTCGAACTTCTTATATTTGTTGAGGCTATCTCTGTGTTCCAGTATATGGTTAGTCCTTGAAAATGTTCCATGTGCAATAAAGAAGAATGTACAAGCAGCTGTTTTTTGATGAAAGGCTTTGTAAATGTCAATTATGTCCAGTTGGTCTAATATGTCATTCAAGATTGTTATTTTCTTACTAATTTTCTGTTTGGATGATCCGTCCATATCTGACAGTGGAGTATTTAGGTCCCCTACTAAGCTAGTGTTTTGTTCTGTTTCTCCCTTTAGTTCTCTTAGTAATTGCTTTATATATTTTGGGACTCCCTGATTGGGAGCATAGATGTTAATAGGTGTTATGTCTTCTTGGTGCTTGATTCCCTTTATCATTATGAAGTGTCCCTCATTGTCTTTATCTTTTTGATTTTGAAATCTATTTCATCTGATATTAGTACCACAACTCCCACTTTTCTCTGAATGCCATTTGCTTGAAATACCATTTTCCACCCTTTCACTTTGAGTCTCTATTTGTCTTTGGAACTGAGATGTGTCTCCTGGAGGCAGCATATGGTTGGGTTTTGTTTTCAATCTGCAACTCTGTGCCTTTTTATTGGTGAGTTCAGGCCATTTATTTTTAGGATGATTATTGAAATATAAGGTTTTCCTATAGCCATTTTATCTTTTACTTTCTGGTAACTTGGTGTTTTCATTGTTTCTTTGCCCTTGCATTTCTGTCTGTTATTCTGGTTGGGATTTTTGGATTTTCCCCATGTTCCTTTGTCCTTGTTCTGTTATGTACTTTAGTTCTGGATTTTGGTGTGTGGTTACCATTAAGAATATGTAAAAGATGATTTTACACACACACACACACACACACACACACACACACACACACACACACATCCATTTTCTTCTGCATGTGTCTTATCTCCATTCCCCTTTGTGAATTTGATCTTCAATTCCTTCCCGTTTCTGTTATTGTTGTCTTAAATTATCCCTGTATATGATGAATGTTCATTTCCATCTTGCAATAACAATTCTCTTCTTATTGTTCAAGCTTATAATATCCTGTTCTTTATACCCTGTTCTCTTTCTTTCTGAGCCGCCCTGTCACCTTGGTTGTTCATGGTGTTTAATGGACTATTTCTCCGACTTGTCAGTAACGGAAATGTATTCTGCTTTTTTTTTTTTTCCAGAGAGAAGATTTATTATATAAAATTCTCTCTTTAGCCTGTTGCTAAGATGTTTTTCTTTTGATTTTCAGTAGATGGCATCCAAGGCTATTGGATCCCTACTATGAGACTTAATAATGCATTTTTTCTTATAAATATTCAATTATGATCACTACCTTCAGTCTCAGTTCCTATCACTGTTAGTGACAGTTTTGGTAACATTTGCTCAAATTCCCCTGGGGCTCTGCATTGTCGGTCCTGGAGGATATGTGGGCAGGGGTAGGGTGCACTCTGGGTTGTGGGTGGGGGTTGCTGCTAGTCTCTGTGCCTCAGCCTCCTGCTTTGCAACCATGACTGCTAAGACTCAGCTATTGCCCCTCTGCAGTTAGTCCCCACTCCACTGTCTGCCCCGATTCTTGGGCTCTACTGTGTGGAGCTCGCAGATGCTTCAGGCAGGGCTTTTTGGAAAACCAGCCACTACTTCTCCTCACCCCCTCCTTCAGAGAGCTCCAGCTTTGAGAGGCAGTTTCTTTGTTCCTCCCAATGTACCCAGACGCCCAAGGTTATGACCTCTGGAAGCTCTTATGCACAGACCACTCGCTTGGATGTGCTTGTGTGCAGGTTGGGTGTTATTTGTTGAGTGTTAGATGTTCAGTTTATTGTCATTTCAAGAGAAGAGATCTGGGGTCATCTCTCACTCCTCCCATCATTATTTCTTGAAATAGATTTTTAATTCCTTGCTCTCTGTCTTCTCCTTCTGGTACCCCCGTGATGTACATATTATTGCTCTTGATGTTGTCCCAGAGGCCCTTTAAAGTATTTTCATTTTTTGGTATTCTTTTGTCTTGCTTTTCTGATTGGGGGTCCTCTAAATTGCTGATTTGATCCACCACCTTATCCAATCTGTTGACTCCCTCTAATGTATTCGTTATCTCAAATATTATATTCTTCATTTTTGACTGGTTCTCTTTTATGTTTTCCATCATCATTTTTATATTTTTTTCACTTTGTTAATACTCTCCCTGATTTCATCTACTCTTCCTCTAAAAGTTCATTGAGCATCCTTATAATCAGTTTTGAACTCTGTATCTGGTAGATTGCTTGTGGCCATTTTGTTTAGTTCTTTTTCTGGAGCTCTGTTCTGTTCTTCCCTGTGGGACATGTTTCTCTGTTTCCTCATTTTGCTGCATCCTTGTATTTGTTTCTATGTATTAGGTAGGGCTCTTAAGTCTCCTGGTCTTAGTAGAGTGGTTTTACGTAGTCGGTGTCTGTGGTGCCCAGTGGGTCAATCTTTCCTAGTCACCTAAGTGAGGTGCTCAAGCTGTGTCCTTTGTGTGAGTCGTGTGTGCCCTCCTGATGTCGTTGAGCCTTGGTTGCTGTTTGCATTTCAATGGGAAGAATGAAATAGGAGCTGATCGATTGTGAAAACCGGCCAGTGAGGGGCTGACCCAATGGAGCAGGATTCACTTTAGCAGGGGTCTGGTTGCTGTCCAGTCTACCCTTCTGGTGTGTCTTCCTGAGATGCAGCCCTGGATAGTGTGCTGGCTCTGGTCCCAATCGAAGCAGGGCACTGGGTGTGCTGGCTCAAGGGCCTTCTGGGAGGGCCCCAACTTCAGGCCAAGTTCAGCCACAGCCTGTGCACTGCCCAGGGCCAGCTGGCAAGTGTCATCAGGCAATTCACAGATGGCCACCACCCATGCTTGCCTTAGAGGTGCTTTGAGAGGCCAAGCTGGGAACCATTGTTGGCTGCTGCTAGTGCCAGGCTTTGGGCTGCTCAGCAAGAGGTATAGGGCACATCGAAGCCAAATGCTGCTTGTTTGGGTTTTATCAAACTTTGAGAGATTTTAAGAAAGTCCATAGCATAAGCCAGGACAAGCCATTTGTATGGAAATAAACCACTGGAGGTGGCTTGGGTGGGCCCACCATTTGGGAGTGGTAGGGCCTCAGGGAATCACCTGGGCAGGGTGACCTATGTTAGCCAGGTTGAATGAGCTCAGATATGGTGGCCATCTGCATCTGCACACCAGGATGGGAGAAAGCTTGACCAAGGAACAATGGCTTCTGCCAGTACTACTGGTTGAGAAAGCCACTCCTCCATCCTTCTTACTGAAGCCAGATAACTCAGTTCCTCCCCCATGTGTCCCTGGTGTTCTTCAAGCAGCTGCCCCAGCTCTGGAGCTCTGAGTAAGTTTGTCTGTGGGCCTTTTAAGAGGGACGTGTGCAACTCCTGCAGCCCTATGACTCACTCAGCCACAATCTCAGCTGATTTTCACAGCCAGAGTTTCTGAGGACTTCTCTTCCTGGCACTGGAACCCTGGGCTGGGGAGCACAATGTTCCCCTTTGCTCCTCCAGGGAAACCTCTGCAGCCAAGATATACCTACCGATTCTCAACCACCCTACCACTGGTGTGGGACCAGCCTGTTTTGCATCTCCGCCTTTCCTACCAGTTTTAAAGTGGCCTCTTCTTTATGTCCCCATTTGTAGGACTTCTGTTTAGCCAGACCTCAGGTGATTCACAATGATGGTTATTCTTTAGTTTAGTAGTAATTTTAATGTGGTTGGGAGAGATAAACATAGCATCTACCTACTACACCATCTTGACCAGAAATCATAACTTGTAGAATTTCAATTGAAATTACACTAAATACAGAGATCAAGCTGAGAAGAACTGACATTCTGACAATATTGAGTCTTCTTATCCATGGAAGATCTCTCTATTTATTTAGTTTTTCTTTGATTTCATTCATCAGAGTTTATTGTTTGCCAGATATAGACCTTATATTCTTTTTTTAATTAGCTTTATAGCTAAGTATTTTATTTTAGGGGAAGGTGCTAATAAATGTAAATCCCATTTAGTCATTATGTTTATGTATTTTTGTACATTGCTGAATTTAATTTGCTAATAGTTTTTTGAGCGTTTTTGCATCTATGTTCATGGAAGATGTCTTTTAAGATTTTTTTGTAATGTTTTTGTCTGGTTTAGATATTAGAATAATGCTGGTCTCATAGTAGGAGTTAGGTGCCTTCTCCATCAGCTCGGCACTGACAATATTATACCTATTAAAGAAATTGAATCAATAATTAATAGCCTTCTAAACAACAAAACAAGTCTAGAAGGTTTCACTGATGAATTCTAAGAAATATTTAAGAAAAAAATATATACATACCTGTTCTCTAGTTTCTCTTCCAGAAACTAAAAGCAGGAGAAATGCTCCTAAATAATTCTAGTCGGCCAGAATTACCCTAATAGCAAAACTGTATAGTGACATTACAAAAAGGAAAACAGTGTAATATCTTTCATGAAAAATACCTTAGATGAAAAAAAATCCTAAAAAAAAAAATCAAATTGAATCCAACAATGTACAAATAGAATTACACACCATAACCAAGAGGAATTTATTCCAGATATGTAAGACTAGTTCAACACTAGGAAATAAATGCATACAATCCATTTCATCAATAGGCTAAAAAAAACCTCATAGGATTATGTCAATAAATTCAGAAAAAAAATGATAATATCTAGCACCCATTTATGATAAAACACTTAGTAAACTAGGAATAGAAAAGAACTTCCTTAACTTGATAAAGAATATCTATGAAACACCTACAGCTAACGGCATACTTAATGGTGAGAAACTTTAGGCTTTCCCGCTAAGATCAGGTACAAGGCAAGGATATTTTCTCTCACCAGTCCTTTTCAATATTGTACTGGGAGTCCTAGCTAATGCAATAAGACAAGAAAAAAAGATGCAGACTGGGAAGGAAAAAATAGAATTGTCTCTGTTCATAGATGATATGATTGTCTATGCAGAAATCCAAGAAAATCATCATCAACAACAACAAAAAACTCCTGGAAATATGTTGCAGTTATAGCAATATTGTAGGATGCAAAGTTAATATACAAAAATCAACTGTCTTCCTATATATGGCAATGAACAAACGGAATTTGAAATTAAAAATACAATACCATTTACATTAGCACTCAAAAAAATGAAATACTATGTAAAAATCTGACAAAAGATGTACAAGATCATTGAGGAAAACTATAAATGAAGAATAATTTCATGTGTATGAATAGGAAGACAATATTGGTAGATTATCAGTTCTTCACAGCTCGACTTGTAGACTCAATATAGTTCCATCAAAATCTTAATAAATTTTTTAAAGGATATTGACAAACTGATTCTGAAGTGTATATGGAAAGACAAAATTCCCAGAAAAGTTAACATAATACTAAAAAGAAAGAACAAAGTTAGATAATTGACATTACCTAACTTCAAGTCTTAATATAAAGGTACACTAGTCAAGACAGTATGGTATTGGCAAGAAGAAGAAGGAGGAGGAAGAGGAGGAAGAGGAAGAGGAGGAAGAAGAGGAGGAGAAGGAGAAGGAGAAGGAGAAGAGAAAAATAGATCAATGAAAGAAAATAGAAAACCCAGCTTCCTTTCCTTCCATTCTAGCAAGTGAGGAGCTTGGAAGTCATCATTTTGATCCTAAGGACAAGGAAAAGATCAAAAACTCCTCTTACATTCAGCTGAGAATTGAGGTCATAGGTTAAATTGCTGCCCTAAGAATTGGAGAGACAGACAGGTGGATACATACCATCAACACTTATCAGAGTAGACGCTTAATAGTGGAAACCTCAGCAAAAACCACTACCAGGATAGAAAAACTAAACTGTAATTAATAAATTGCCAGAGAATCACTATGAAAAAGTTTGAGAGTAAAAAACACCAAGGGAGCCCTCCCTCACTTTTTCAAGTTTTACCTCCAGAAGCTTGGTTATGTTCTCACAGTGAAGATCTAAGTAAATTCCTCTTATCCTTTTGGCAATGCAAGGAGAAGAGTAACTTTTTTGAAATATACCCAGAACATTATTTTTTTCTTAAAAAGGTCTGTTTTCAAGAGAAAATATTTTACCAAAAGCTAACCTGGGGGAAGAGAGGTACCCAACTTTTGCCTGTTCTAGCCTTCCACATGGTGAAACATCAAACTCCCTTTCTTTCTAACCTGTCACATGAGAGAAGGGAAATACCCAAATCCAGTTCCATCAAGCCTTCCTGACCCATCTAAGGGAAGAAAAATATGAGGAACACTTGTGAAGGTCACAGCCCAGGAACACAAGCTCACTAAAAGTCTGAGACCTAATCAAAAGGATATAGAATACTTATCCCCTTACATATTTTACTGTCACATCAATTGGGCTTCTGCACAACAGAGAATAAAAAACCAAGGACACTAGAAGAAATTTTAGCCTATAGCTACAGCAAATTCTAAGCATAACCTAATTCCTAGCCAGATAAACATAAATCCTTACATAAAGGCCTAGTCAGCCACTATTAACCAGTACATCTTGTCTAGCTTTCAAAAAAAAAAAAAAAATCACAAGGCATACAAACAAAACAAAACAAAACAAACAACAACAAAAAACACAATTTAAAAGATAAAGCAAGTATCAAAACAGACTCAGATAAGGCAGAGAGGTTGAAATTGTCAGACCAGGAACTTAAATCAACTATGCTAAGGGATGTAATGGAAAAAGTGGGAAACATGCAAGAATAGATGGGTGATGTAAGCAGAGAGATAGAAACTCTAAGAAAGATTCACAAGAAAATGCTAGAAATAAAAAAGCCACTATAACAGTGTTTTTATTTATGAATTCAACTGAAGAAAGAAACAGTGAAGTTGGAGATATGTCAATAGGAACTTTTCAAAATGAAAGTCAAAGATAAAAAAGAATGAAAAAATAAAATAGAATATCTAAGAATCGAGGGACAATTACAAATGGTGTAATATATGCATAATTGAAATACAAAAAGAGAAAAAGGGGAGAAGGAGCTGGAGAAACAGTATTCAGTAAAATTATCTTCCAAAAGTAAAGGAGAAATAAAGACCTTCTCAGATAAACAAAAATTGAGGGAATTTGTCAGAGAAGACCGAACTTGCAAAAAAAATTTTTTTAATTTTTCAAAAAAAAGGAATCATATAGGTCAGAAGCTCAGACCTCCTAAAAAAAGAACATTAATGAAGCAATAAATGAAAGTAAAATAAAATCTTTCATTTTTCTTATTTTTTAAGAGTTTTTAATTTTTTTTTTTTTAAATTAAATTTATTGGGGCGACATTGGTTAATAAAATTATATAGATTTCAAGCATACAGTTCAATAATACATCATATATTTACTGCACTGTGTGTTCACCACCCAAAGTGAAATTTCCATTTGTCACCATATATTTGACCCCCTTTACCCTATCTACCTCCCCACTCCCCCCATTCCTACGGGTAACCACTAAACTGTTGTCCGTGTCCATGGAAAAACTTATGGTTGTTTCCATGTCTTGGCCACTGTAAATAATGCTGCTATGAACATCAGGGTGCATATATCTTTATGGATAAATGTTTTCAAATTTTTTTAGTAGATATCCAAAAGAGGATTTGCTGGGTCATATGGTAATTCTATTCTTAATTTTTTGAGGAACCTCCATAATGTTTTCCATAGTGTCTGTACCAATTTACATTCCCACTATCAGTGTATGAGGGTTCCATTTTCCCCACAACCCCTCTGGCACTTTTCCTGTTGATGATAATCATTCTAATAGGTGTGAGATGATAGCTCACTGTGGTTTTGATTTGCTTTTCCCTAAGAAGTAGTGAAGTTGAGCATCTTTTCATATGCCATTTGTATGTCTTGAGAGAAGTGTCTGTTCAGGTCCTCTGCCTATTTTTTAATTGAGTTGTTTTGTTGTTGAGTTATGTGAGTTCTCCAGATAACCTTTGTTCCAAATGATAACAGTAATAAAGTATTTAGTGATCATATCCTATGGATAAGTGAAATGAATGACATGAATGACAGCAATGTTATAAGGGACAGAGGAAAGAATTGAAATACTCTCTTATAAGGTACTTGCACTACCCATGAAGTGGTATTGTGTTCTTTGAAATAAGACTTAGATTAGTCATTAGCGTGATTTTCAAGCTCAAAGCAATCACTAAAAATGTCTTAAAAGATCAGTATAATCGATACACTAAGAGAGGAGATAAAATGGAATCATAAAAATTGCTCAATTAAACCAGAGAAGACAGAAAATAGTAGAAGACCAAAAACAAAAAGACGACAAAGAGAAAGTAAATATGGTAGATATTAATCCAACTATATCAATAATAACTTTAAACATCGATGGTCTAAATCCACCAATTAAAAGACAGATACTGTCAAAGTGGATAAAAAAACAAGGCACAGTTCAACTACATGTTGTCTACAAGAAATCCACTTTAGATATAAAGACACAGAGTAAATGATGGGGAAGGATATACCATGTTAACACTAATCAAAAGAAAGCTGGAAAAAATATTTTAATTTGAAACAAAGCAGACTTCAGAGCAAGAAAAATTATCAGGGATAAAGGGGAGGCATTACATAATGATAAAGGGGTCAACTTCCCAGAAGACATAACATAATACCAATGGATGTAGACAAAGTTACTCCCAAGAAAAGGCAGCTCTCATCTGCCAAAAGGCAGGGAAGCGGGCATCCTAGCAGGACAGAAACATTTTGACTATACTTACCTGTCTTTGTCTACTTGTATATATATATACCACAGACTGGATAGGTTAAAAAAAAAAAAAAAACACAGAAATTTATTGCTCATGATTTTGGAGGCAATATCAAGGTACCAGCATGGTTGCCTTCTGGTAAGGGTCCCCTTCCTGGTTCATAGCCAGAACTTCCTCTGCTGTATTCTAACATAGTGGAAAGGGGTTCAGATCTCTCTGAAGCTTCATTTATAAGGCACTAATCCTATTCATGAGGGTTCCACCATCATGACCTAAGGCTCTTCCCAAAGGCTCACCTCCTAATATTATCATCTCTGGGGGTTAGGATTTCAAAATAAAAATTTTAAGAGGTCACAAACATTCAGACCATAGCTCTACCCACATCTAGGTAAATACCACAAAAAAATCTCTGCCCCTTCTTTTCATCAGGTGCTGAGGCTCAGAGAATATGGGTAGAGCCCTGATTTTTATCCCTTTCCTGTAATAAGAAAGAAGCTTGCACTCCCTTCCTTATCAAGAGCTGTGGCTGCAGAAACACATACCATATAAGCACCACTCTTATAGCCACTTTGCCATTATTATGAGGCATTTCAATTTAAAACTGTGGCATCTGAATACCAAACATCTACTTCATTTATGTTTCCTTGCTATAATATTAACTCTTTAGCATACCTTTCTAAATGGCCAAGTTACACCAAGAACATTTTTTAATTACAATGGCCACTTTTGCAAAATTTTAGTATGAACAAATTGTTCATCTGAGAGACACCTTAAAACAAGAATAACAAAATATTCCTACAGTTCTGTTTCATATGAAGAGGCTTTAAATGCAACTTAGACTCAAAAATTGCCTCCCTAAAACATGATATAATTAAAATATGAGAAACTGTCTCCCTAGGCAGTTTCCATATAAACAATATTCAAAATTAGCTTTGGATGTTGAAATTTCTAATGCCCTTTTGACTTTTTTGGTGACTTACTGCCAGAAATTGCAAATATTGTACATAAAAAATTGACTAGAAAAATCACCCTACTACATGAACTTCAACATTTTGCTAAACATTTTAGAAACTTGAAATACCCAAAACAAGCAAAAAAAAAAAACATGGGGAAAATGTTTGTTCTCTTTGTCTACAAGAGATATCATTTTGTTTAATGTGGGAGGCACCCTTACTTTTCCCCCCTATTTTGGGGATTAAAATAGTTACTTTAAAAAATCTGAGGTAAAATATACATAACAAAATTTAACATATTAACCATTTTAAGTGTACAACTTAGTGGCGTTAAGCAGACTCACATTATTGTGAAACCATCACCATCATTCGTGTCAAGAATTTTTTCATCTTCCCAGCTGAAACTGGACACATTAAACAATGATTTCTCATTTCTTCCTACCCCTAATTCTGGATACCAGAATTAAACTTCTATAAGTACTATAAATTTGACTTCTCTAAGTACATTATATAAGTGGAATTTTGCAATATATGTTCTTTTGTGTCTGGCTTATTTCACTTAGCATAACATCTTCAAGTTTCACCCATGTTATAGTATATGTCAGAGCTTTCTTTCTTTAGGTTTAATAATATTCCATTGTGTGTATATACCACATTTTGTCTACCTATTCATATGGATGGGTATTTGGGTTGTTTCCACTTTGGCTATAGAGGAAAATGCTGCTATGAATATTGGTGTACAAGTATTGTTTGAGTCTCTGCTTTAAGTTCCTTGGGGTATATATCCAGAAGTGGAATTGCTGTGTTATATAATAATTCTCTGTTTCACTTTTTGAGGAACTGACAAACTATTTTCCACAATGATACACCATTTTATATTCCCACCAGCATTATATGAGAGTTTCAATTTCTCCACACCCTCACCAACACTTGTTAATTTTTTTAATAGACATCATAATGGATGTTACATGGTATTTCATGGTTTTGCTTTGCATTTCCCTAATGATTGGTGATGTCAAGCATCTTTCCACGTGGGGCCATTTGTATATGTTTTTTGGAGAAATATCTGTTCAAATCCTTTGCCCATTTTTAAGTCAGGTTATTTGTTTTTTTTGTTACTATTGGGTTGTAGGGCTTCTTTATATATTCTGGATATTAATCTTATGTCAGATATAAGATTTCCAAACAGTTTCTCCCATTCCATGGTTTGCTATTTACTCTGTTAATATTGCCTTTGATGTACAAAAGCTTTTTCATTTTAATGAAGTCCCATTTATATATTTTTTCATTTATTTCCTGCGCTTTTGTTTCATAAATAAGAAATTATTGCCAAATTCAATGTCATTAAGCATTTCACCCATGTTTTTTTTCTAAGAAGTTTATAGTTTTAGGTCTTGCTCCAGATCTTAGAGGAAAAACTTACAGTCTTTCACCATTATGTAAGATGTAACTGAGGTTTTCATATATAGCCTTTATTATAGATAGAATAGTCTGTATATGTCTGTTAGGTCCAATTAGTTGATAGTGTTGTTCAAATCCTTCATTTCCTTATTGATATTCTGTCTGCTTTTTCATCCATTATTGTAAGTGTAATATTGAAGTTTTCAACTATTATTGTAAGACTGTATTTCTCCCTTCAATTCTGTCAATGTTTGCTTCATAACTAGGCCTCAATGGTCTGACACTCATAGCCAGACTATTTTCTTCTGTTAGAGATAAACAATCCCACAGAATACTAACTTCAGGGAACATTACTCTGAGACCATGATAAATTGAAACAAAAACAAAGAAACTTCATAATGTTGTCTAAGCACAGACAAAAACAAGATTGCTGTGCCACACACAAACTAACCATCAAATTGCCTTTCTTTCTAATAGCATCCAATCTAAAGTAAATCCTCTACTCCCTGAGACTCTACTCCAAATCATGCAATCAAAGTCTAAATCCTTTAAAGCTTCTATCTAATTCCTCTTACTATTCACTTTATGGTTTCCCATGATGTTGCTCTTTCTTATTGCAACAAAATTGTTTAACCACAGGTGTGTTCCTGGTGGTCTTTAACTGAAAAGGTTCCTGTTATAAAGGTCCCTGGGCACTAAATCAGGCCCCATCTCAGGACCCTGAACATGATAGGGAGGCCATGCCTTTGTATGCATAAACCTGGAAGAAAATAGATTAGAAACATGATCAAGAGTAGCCTCAGATTTAATAAGCACTTGCCATTTTGCAAGGGCTCAGTGTCCATCAAAGGAGTGGTTGGCCTGAGATTTGGGGGAGTCATAGAGAGGGGCCTGGAACAACAGGAGCTGGATAGTGGAGCTCCTAGGAGACCATAAGCCATCACCTGCCTCTTGAGAGTTCAAGAGTCTGACCTCCTACCAGATGCCAAGCTCTTTGCCCTTAGTCCTTACTTGTGCAGTTTCCCTCTTTGCCTCAGCTTTCTGGAAGCTATATTTTTCACATAAAGCTGTATTTCTGGTATAAACATATCTGTTATTGTTTTTGTTCCCTATTGTTACTGAAAAACATTATTCTGACACTTGTTAAAACAGGAAGGCTTTATTCAATAGGTGCAAAGGGATTTTTGCAGTAGGAGAGAAAGATTGGGCTAATCTCTGACTACAATAACAAAAAGAGAGGGATAATAGCCAAGGAGCAGGGTGAGGTAAGTGGATGGAAAATTACTGAGGAAACGCCAAGCCTAAGGAATTATATCTAAATGGCCTCAACAAGATTCTTGCTGAAAGCAGGCCAGGGTGATAAAAATGGAGGCCCGGGATAAGTAATTTGTTCAGATATCAAAGGGCAGGGAATTTTCACTAAACTTACTCAGTAATAGTCTTGCTAAAACTGGATTAAGCAGTCCAAAGACAGAGCCTCAGGTTAGGTCCTAGTGGGAAAGAGGGGGCAGAAAAGCCTGACTCAGTTTTGGTCAAGGAGCATCTTTGTCACCATATTGATGGCTCTGGAAATCCCTGGGGGTGATAAATACAGCATAGAGGGGAGCTTACTAGGTGGATTAATTGCTGGGCTTGTGAGCTTTTCCGAGAATCGGTTTTCAAGTAACACGGAACATGCTGCATACAGGTACCTGCTACCTGAGGCTCCCTACTGAACTGGTCCCCAGTCCCTGCAGGGTCTACGTCCACACAGAGCTCACCGCTCCGCTGCGGCTCTGACTTTTCCAGGTGAAGGACTTTTTTCAGATCTCTATCCCAAACTCCCTCCTGTGTCCCGACCTGCAGGACCTAGTTATTGCGTAGAACCCGAGGAGGACCGTACCTTGAAGAAAACATGGGCGGGAGAAAAGAATGGAGGCAAGACAGTGTTCTGATCAAGCCTCCAAATTTTATTTTCGAGTGGTTATATTTATACACTCAAGTGGAGAGGGCAGGGGCGGGACTGATCAGGGAAGAGAGTATTCGTCACAAGCTCATTGGCGTCCACCAGATGAGGTGACTTCTACTTGGCTAGTCAGAAACAGATGGGCTGTGCCAGCAGTTGCAGGCTCCCGCTCTGCAGGTGGCGGAATGGGGAACAAGGACACGGGAAATGATGGGTGCTTCACAGTGCCGTGGCTATCCAAAGGTTACAGCTAGCAGAGTTTGTTCTTGATGTGGTTATTATCTTCGGGTGCAGGCTTAAGGCTCCCGACACTCCTGCTCAAATGGGGAACTGAATCCACCCACCCCCTATGCCATCAGACCGAATCTCTGAAGTCCCCAGGAACATGCGACACTGTACGGGAAGGGCACCTGGCCAATATGGCTGCCCCTGAAGCAAAACGGTAATGTAGGCGCCGTTGTATTTTCCCTGGGTCTGGGCGGTCGAAGGCGCCATATTTGTTACTGGCAGGCTTTGCGGCCTCGTTGAACTTGCAGAAACCTAGAATCGTGGCCCCCATAGTTCTGACGTCAGAGAGAGGTTACCGAAGCGGAAGTCCTTCTGGGATTGGTGTTTGTTAGTGCCAGGATCAGTGTGAGCACAGAAATCTGTGGTCCAAAGAATGTGAGTGGTCAGTCAATGATGGTTGGATTCCTGGGGTCATTGAGGGGAGCATCGTGCTCACTGATGAGGTGGTGTTAAGAGTGGGTGCTAGGGGGACCAGCTCCTCTCTGTTATCTAGGAACTCCGACTCGCTCATCAGGCGCAAATCTTTAAGGACTAATTCCCTTCGTGGATGTGGTGATGGACGGTGTCCAGGTCACTAATGCGACACCGGTGTTGTCAGTGTAGGTTCAGTAAATATGACTGTGTGCCCTGTGATTCAGAGGTCTGTGGTATGAGTGACAGAGATGTGTGGGATTGACGATGTGTGGGTCAGTAGCGCGGGTCTGTGTGCTCCCTGCTGGTATGGTTGTTGGGCCAGGGATGTGGGCTTTATTAGATAGTAACGTTAGTTTGGGGGCGTCAATGAGGAAAGTCTGTGAGATTGATGATGTTTTTTGTTTTTGTTTGTTTGTTTTAGTTCAATAATAAGAGATCCGTGGCTTTAATAATTGGGGTTAGGGAAGTTTATTGAGGAGGATCTGTTGAGGTCAGCGATGGGCCTAGTGATTGGAGGGTTGTCACTAGTCGGTAGAGACTCTCTTGATACCCTGATCACAAGTGGAAATTTTAATAGTTAATACAGTGTATTCATGTGCTTGATGCTAAGTTGTCTCCCTTTAAATTATCTCCAATCTCTTTCGTGATTACTACCCTATGAATTTTTAGAATGTTACTTTTAATTTGCACTTAATGAAATAAACTCTCTTTGTTGAAGGAATTATGCATTTTGTGTAATCATCAACACTGAAATTGCCTCATGAACTTTTAGATCTTGGTTCCACCATTTATGATTTCCTGACAAGAGGCTGCATAGCAGCTTTACTTAAGACAATAAGCAGAAATACCTGACTTCCTTGCATGCCTTCCCTCAAACTCCTTTATTCAGAAAATATTTATTGTGTACCTTTGTGTACCAAGAACCAACGAAAGATATTGATGTTATGGTGACAGTGACAAGCAATATGTATAAATACAAACAGATGAGGAAGGTGATTTTGCATAGTATTAAGTGCAGTGAGGAAAATGGTATAACAGGTTGTGGCCGTGAGAAGCCACTAGAAAAGTATTAAAGTAGGGGAGTAAAGAGATCTCTTTCACTTTTAAAAACCACTCAGGATGCTAGGGGGAAAGTGGTAGGTGGAATGGGTATAAAACCAGACAGAAACTGATTCTGGGTCTTGTGCTGCCTGCACCACTCAGCCAAAAGACCAACACAGGAATTGGGCTAAATAGAATGTGTTTATTAGAGAGTTTCAACTCACGGAGACACAGGTGGGTCATTGCTCCAAAAGCCTGGCTCCCTGAGTGTCTTGGGAGTATCCATTACATAGGGAAATCAGTAGTCATGGAAACTAAGGGAGTTGGAGTGGCCAAGGCCATTTATCTTGTCTTTTCAGCCAGGACTTGTTTCCCAGGCCACCTGGAGGGGAGGCAAGAGGAACTGGGTGTCCGATCCCCCGCTGTGTCATCCCATGACCTTCCTCCTTGGCAAAACTAGCTTATCAAGGAAGTAACTTGCCTTCCCATGCTAGTGAGAGCAAAATGTGCTGCTTAGTTACAGGAGCAGGTAGTGTTTTTGAGAACGGTGGACCAGCCGCCTTCTCAAGTGGTACAGACAGATAATGCCCATGAGAATGGCTGAAGAAGCATACAGTGTCCATGGGGATAGTGGAAAATGTCCTTGGGAGCAGGTATTTCCCAGAGAGTCCTTTGTTCATTGTCTTTCTTGGGGCTGCTGAGCAAACCACCTTTTTAGTCTTCTGAGTATGTGGAGGGGGTATGCTTGAATTAACCCTATATTCTACCCCAACATAGCTCCCCTGTGTCACATTCTTTGTGTCAGTTCTTCCAGACAGGGACTCCTTATATTGTGCTGGCTGGAAAATTACTGCTTGGCTATCGCCCATGGGAACATAGGCTATCACCCATGGGAACATAATATTCTAACAATAAGCTTTCTGCTTCTGTACCCCCACTTGCACACCCAACCTGTGGGTTGACAGGTAGTGAATAGGAGAAAAATAGACCTTTGTGTTTAAGACAGAATGAGGAATGGGCTTTAGGGCTTAAAAACCCTGTGCCTCTGCATTTCGGGGCTGCTTAATTTGGGGTCTGCGTACCCCTGGTAGACCCAGCTGGCTGAATAAAGAGTGTGTTTCCTATAACTCACTGGTTTCTGGTGGTCTATGTGTCTTTTGGGGGCTAGCGGCTACAACAATATCAGGTCCTTCAGGTAAAAGAATTATGAAGGTTTTATTATGGCCTTTGTGTAAAATAATCAGTGTTCAAAAACAGCATGAAGTGCCGTGTCCAGCACGGCCCTGGAAAATAATCCTTGAGTGGGAACCGTGGGAGATTGAGAAAAGAAAGAAGACAGAAAGCTGGGATCAGGAGGCCATCTATCCACTGATGATGCAGTAGAGAGCGATTTTATTTTTGCAAGTTGCTTTTATACAAGAGCATACATTTGCTGGTAAAATGAGATTATCCCCACCCAACCTCCACATCCTACTATAATCATTTACATTTCCATAGGGTAACCCCCACCCTACACACCCTGCTATAATCGTTTGCATTCCAACACCCACATTGTTCTCCAATCAGTTCCTACTTCTCATTCTTAGGAGGATTTGTGGAGGTGAGGCAACCCTTGGTTGACCTCACAGATTGCAAGGACCTTGTCAGTTTGCAACCTGCTCTCCACAATGAAGGACATTGTAGTGGAGAAAATGCAGTTAGACCCAAAGCAAGCAAGCCCTGCTGGAGTCATGGGATAGAATGTCCACAAAGTTCCCAGTGCAGTTTTATCCTGTTTTGCTGTTGTTGTTGTTTCTGGCATAGAATCATAGCAGGTGGAATCAGGACACACAGTAGCCCTGTACCTTTAGAGACCTCAGGTGCCAGGAGCTTCCTGGGAGCCTCTGGGGCTTGGGAAATAGAATTCTTGGGCCAGGTCATTGTTTTTCAGAGTCTGGAGACACGTTTCAGCAGTAAACTTTTGCGTTTCGTTTTATTCCCCTATGTGCTATCAGCCCCACTTGTGGGAGCCTGGGATCATGTCTCTGCTTCACACGTGAGGCTGGGGCTTTGTTTTCACTGGAAGAGGCTACATTCACTTTAATAGGGGCTTGGATTGTCCAAGAATAGTGGTTGCATGTGAAGTTTTAGGGGTCACCTGTGTCATTGACAATCTCTGAGTCAGGCAGTTTTGGAATTAAATAAGGTGCATCAGACCCCAATGGCAAATGTCTGACAAGGGTATACCTTGCGCCAGATACTGTGCTGAGGGTCTCACGAGCTCTAATAAGGGCCTCACAAGCTCAACTTCTTCTCCTGGCCTGTAGGTCCATGTCTTTTGGTCTCTCTTAGATCCCATCTGCCTGACTCCAGCGTTGGTTTAATGGTACTTTTCCTGAATAGAGACCTGCAACCCGCCAGCCTCTATTTTGTGGTGGTCTCTGCGGAGCATCTGGGTCATGCGCAGCCACCATGCAGCCTCTTCCCAATTAGAGTTCCAAGGATTCAGCCTTGTCTCAAGGTCCACAGGAGTGTATCAGCTATGGAAGGGACCAAGGACTCTGCTCAGGAAGACTCCTTCACGCAGAGGCCAGAACAGCGAGGCCAGAGTGCCCACCATTCCTCCAGATTTCAGAAGATGATCCAGGCCCATGTGAGTTAAGCTTCATGTTTACATATCCACAACTACCATCCTTTGTTTGCCAATGGTTTACAGTAAGTTTTTGCAGTTTCATGCAATGGAATGGAAAAAACAGGAAGCCTTATGATCAGGAAGTAAGTGGTGTAAAAGTGGAAATTCTCAGTTACAGGGAGGTGGTATCTCCAGGCGCCAACCCCTAGGGAGAGCAGTAACTCAGTTTCAGGGAGGTGATATCTCCAGGCACCAGCCCCAGGGAGAAGCACAACATTCCAAGGTGAAGATGATAAAACTGTCTATTAGGCCCTGTTTGATCTGAGAGTTCCCCACCCCGCCCCAAGACCTTTATCTGTGTACAAAAAAAGTTAAGGAGTAACTTCTGCTTCTTGTAATCTGTTCATTCAAAGATGTAGTAGGAGACTTTATAAGCTGCCTCCTCAGGAAGCTCAGGACTGATCTCCTCTAACCCTGCGTGGTAGAGTCAGTCGCTGGCTGGCTAATAAAGGCTCATAATTAATCTCAGTTGGGAAGCTCTGATTCAGGCAGAAGCCCAAATAGTGTTCCAATTAGGAGACAAAGGCAATGGGTATTTATGAGAAAGGCAAGGGGAACAGTTACATCAGTAGAAGGAAGGCATATAATAACATACTGATGCTAATTCTAAACAATTTAAAATTTTTCAGTTCTTAGTCATCAGTCCAGTAGTCATAATATGTACTTTTTTGTTATCTTTGCAAACAGTTCTTTGGGACACAAGTTCACTTAGGCCCAGTCCAAAGTTTATTTTGCCCTGTTTTAGCATGCCTAAGGTTGGAGGTGTAAGACATGCAAGGCTGTTCTCTGAGATGGCAGCTCTAGCTCCATTTTAAAGTAGCTCTGTATGTATTCTTTTTTTTTACATAAGTAACTGGTTAGAGTAATTATTCTGATCACAGGGACCAGAGAATGGGGCCTAGTGATAGGAGAGACAGCTTCCTTTTTCCTGTAACCCTTTTCTACTTTGTAAATTTTGTGGGTGTGTCTCAGTGTTTGTGCATTTGACCATGCACGTAGTATTCAAAAAGATGAATTAATTTTAAAGACTTGGCCAATCTAATGGGTTGTATCTCATTTTAATTTACATTTCATAATGATTTTTGAGTTTGAACATCTTTTTTTGTTTGTTAACCATTTGTATTTGTTTCTATTGATTGCATTTCCTTGGCCCATTATTTCGTGTTGTTTATTTTTATTGAGTGATAGGAGTACTTACATATTTTGAATAGTCATCAATCCATCTTATTTTGAATAAGTTCCAAATGTTTTCTCCTCTGTCATTTTATTTCATAGAGTTTTATTTTTAGTTGGGTTATCTTTAATCTTTTTCACTATTGTTGGTATGTAGAAATCAATGGATTTTTGTGTATCAATTTGGCATTTAGCAACCTCGCTAAATTTTCTTAAGTGTAATCATCTGTACGTTCTGTATAGACCTTTATGTCTGTGAATCTTGAGTTTGTTTCTTTACAATCTTTCTTTTCTTTTATGATCTCACTATGAAGTCTAGTACCCCCAATACAACTCTTAATAGCCATGGCGATTATGACCATCTTTTTCTAGTGTCTGATTATATAGGGAATGGTTAACATTTTATTGTTAACTATAATAATGCTGTTACGTTAACTATAATGATGATCTTTAAATGTTTATTAAAAATTTATTTTTCCTAGAGGCTTTATACTTTTAAACACATTAGTTTACATCTGAATTGATTTTTGTATGTGGTACTGTTGAGAGTTGGTTAAACTACTACATAATATTATTGTTTGGCATCCAATTTCTGTAGCCAAATGGCCTGCAGGGGCCTTAAACTTACAGTAGCCCCTCCCTTTAGTGCATGCCCTAGAAAACAGCCAAGGGTCACAAGTTCCTGCTATGACTCCCCTAAGCCCTTGTGATAATGTCTTCCCGCCTACCAGGGCTTCCTCTTGCGTGCCCCTCAGATAAGACCTCCCCGCACCAAGAAACTTGCCCAAACTCCGAACTTATGGTGGTTTGAATTGATCAGTCTGGTGTAGCTGGGGAACTCCAAAAGCACTCCAACCATGGACAATAATGAAAGCATGTGCTTTAGGTACTGCTAGGCTCTCTGGGCCCAAACTCTGTCTTGCCCTGGCTGCCCTTGAGGCATGAGTGTGCCTCCTCCAGGACCTGTGAGTAATAAACTTCTGTATTTCAGTTTCCTTGTGTTTTGTTGAACCACAGCTCACCATCTGAACATCCTGGGGCTCTACTTGGCAAATGTTAATTTAACAAAGTCACAATTGTTACATAGTAGGAGTGGAGGCTTATTTTTTTCCCTATACTGACATCCACTTGTTCTAGCACCAATTTTTTGAGATGGCTTTTCTTTTCTCATTCAATTGCAGTCAACTTTTGAAAAAACAGTTGATCATATAATTATGAATTGATTTATGGACTCTGTTCTATTCCAGTGATCCTTTGTTTTATCCTTTTGCCAACACTTCACTACCTTAATTAATGTTACTTTATAGTAACCATTAAATTAATTAGCATAAGTCTTGCAACTTTGTTCTCTTCAAGATTATTTTAGTGACTCTAGGTCTTTTGCTTCCCACATAAAATTTTAAATTAGTTTTTTTATTTCTACATAAAAGGTGCTGTAGTTTTCATTGAGATTACACTGAATCTGTGGGTAAATTTTGGAAGACTTTTTTTTCCACTTTTTCTGACACTTCATTATTAGAGTATAGGAACATTATGGATATATGAACATTGATTTTGTATCCAGAGACTTTACTGTATTTGCTTATTGTTTTTAGTAGTGTTCTTGTGGAGTCTTTAGGGTTTTCTATATAGAGAATCATGTCATCTGCAAATAGAGACAGTTTGACTTCTTCATTTCCTATTTGGATGCCTTTTATATCTTTCTCTTGCCTGATTGCACTGGCTAGGACTTCCAATGTTATATTGAATAACAGTGGCAATAGTGGACAGCCTTGCCTTGTTCCTGATCTTAGAGGGAAGATTTTAGTTTTTCACCATTAAATATGATGTTGGCTAAGGGTTTATCATATATAACCTTTATTATTTAAAGGTATTTTCCTTCCGTATCAATTTTCTTAAGTGTTTTGATCATAAAAGGATGCTGTATCTTATCAAAGGCTTTTCTGCATCTATTGATATGATCATATGATTCTATTTTTTAATTTGTTTATGTGGTGTATCACATTAATTGATTTACATATGTTGACCCATCCCTGTGCCCCTGGAATGAAGCCGACTTGATTGTGGTATATAATTTTTTTTAATATGTTGCTATATTCAGATCGGTGTTATTGTGTTTAGGATTTTTGCATCTGCGTTCATGAGAGATATTGGTTTGCAGTTTTCTTTTTTTTGTTTTGTCTTTACCAGGTTTGGTATCAAGGTAATATTAGCCTCATATAAAGAGTTGGGAAGTATTGCCTCCTCTCTGATTTTTTGGAAGAGTTTGAGGAGAATAGGTGTTTAATCTTCTTTGAATGTTTGCTAGTGGCTTCACTGGTGAAGCCATCTGGTCCTGGAATTTTACTTTTGGTAGGATTTTGATGATTGTTTCAATTTTCATACTGCTGTTCAGTCTATTTAGATTTTCCAGTTCTTCTTGAGTCAATATAGGAAGGTTGTATATTTCTAAGAACTTGTCCAATTCTTCTAGGTTATTAAATTTGGTGTTATCTATTTTTTCATAGTATTCTTGTATGATCCCGTGTATTTCTGAGGCATCTGTCATTTCTTCTATTTCATCCCTGATTTTGTTTATTTGTGTCCTTTCCCTTTTTTCTTTAGTGAGTCTAGCCAGTTGGTAGTCGATTTGATTAAACTTCTCAAAGAACCTGCATTATTTTTTTCTATTGTTTTTTGTTTGTTTGATTTCAATTTTATTTAATTCTCTAATTTTGATTATTTCTTATCTTCTGCTGATTTTAGGCTTCATTTGTTCTTCTTTTTCTACTTTAAAGATGAACCATTAGGTTATTTATTTGGTTCCTTTCTGTTTTTAGAGATAGGCCTGTAATGATATGAACTTTCTTCCTATTACAGCTTTTGCTGTGTCCTAAAAGTTTTGATACGTAGTAAAATCATTGTCATTCTTTTCTATATATCTCTTGATCTCTCTTTTTATTTCTTCTATTACCCAGTCATTCTTCAGTAGCATGTTCTTTAATCTCCATGTATTTGTGGTTCTTCCCACTTTCTTTTTACAGTTGATCTCCAGTTTCAAAGCATGATCAGAGAATATGGTTGGTATAATTTCAGTCCTCTTATGTTTGTTGAGGTTATCTCTGTGTCCCAGAATCTGGTCAATCCTTGAGAATGTTCCATGTGCACTAGAGAAGAATGTATAAGCAGCTGTTTTTGGACGGAAGGCTCTGTAAATGTCAATTATGCCCGGTTGGTCTAATTTAAGGATATTATTTCCATATTGATTTTCTGCTTGGATGATCTGTCCATGTCCAACAGTGGGGTATTTAGGTCCCCTACTATGATAGTGTTTTGGTCTATTTCTCCCTTTAGTTCTGTTAGTAATTACTTTACACATTTCGGGGCTCCCTGATGGGGAGCATAGTTATTTACAAGTGTTTTGTCTTCTTGGTGCATGATTCCCTTTATGATTATGACGTGTCCCTCAGTATCTTTCTTTATCTTTTTTATATTGAAGTCTATTTTATCTGATATTAGTACTGCTACTCCTGCTTTTCTCTGAATGCCATTTCCTTGAAATATCATTTTCTACCCTTTCACTTTGAGTCTATATTTGTCTTTGGAGCTGAGATGTGTCTCCTGGAGGCAGTATATGGTTGGGTTTTGTTTTTGGATCCATTCTGCAACTCTGTGCCTTTTTATTGGTGAGTTCAGTCCATTTATATTTAGGATGATTATTGAAATATGAGGTCTTCTTATAGCTATTTTATCTTTTGCTTTCTAGTAGCTGGTGTTTCAATTGCTTCATTGTCCTTGTGTTTCTGTTTTCTTTATTTTGGTTGGATTTTGTGGGTTTTCCCTCTGGTTCTTCTTCTTTTATCTTCTATACTTCGGTTCTAAATCTTTG
>NW_011889130.1:2251369-2276216 GCF_000151845.1 Pteropus vampyrus | reverse complement strand
ACCTTATCTCCATTTCCTTTTGCGAATTTGGATCTTCGAATCCTCTCCTTTTCAGTCATTGTTGTCTCAGTTTGTCCCTATGTATGCTTAATGTTCATTTCTAGCTTGCTATAGCAATTTTCTTATTGTTTAAGTTTATAATTCCTTCTACTTAGTAAGGGTTGCACTCCTCTACTTCTATTTGCCTTATAGTCACCTTACTCCTAATTATTTATTTATTTTGGGGGGATCATTTTGTTTTAGGTGAGCTGACCCCTTTCAGTATTTCCTGTAGTGTAGGCCTTAAACTGGAGAATTCCCTCTTCATATCTAAAGGAGAGCATAGCTGGATATATTATTCTAGGCTGGTTGTTCTTTTCACTTAATGATTTGAATATTTGATTCTACTGCTTTCTGGTTTGTAAGGTTTGTCCTGAGAAGTCCGATGATAATCTAATGGGTTTTCCTTTATAAGTTACCATCTTCTTTTTTCTGGCTGCCCTGAGAATTCTGTCTTTGTCGTTGATTTATGATAATTTTAATACAACATGTTTTGGTGAAGGGTTTTTTGGGTTGAGATAATTGGGTGTTCTATTGACTTCTTGAATTGTAAACTCCACCTCATTCCTTAGATTTGAGAATTTCTCCTCATCTATTCATCTGAAAATGCTTTCTAGTCCTTGGTTCTTTTCCTTGCCCTCGATAATGCCCATTATTCTTGTTTCATCTCCTAATGGTATCAGCTAGTTCTTGTATTTCTCTTTCATTATTTTTCATCCTTCGGTTTCTCTCTTTTTCCTTCTGATTTATTTCTAGATTTCTGTCTTCGATTTCACTGATCATTTCCTCCATTTGGTCGACTCTATTTTCCAAGCTTGCTATTTAATTTTTCAACTCTTGCAGTTTGTGATTTTTTTTTTTTTTTTTACCTCCAGAAGATCTATTCTGTTTTTATTGAGGGTTTCATTCTCCTTGCTAAAGAACTCATTCTGCTCCTCTCGTTGTTTCTTCAATTCCTGAAATTGTTGATATGACTTGTTCCGGAACTCACTGAGTTTTTTCAGAAGTATCATTCTGAATTCTCTGCCATTAAGTTGCATATATCTATGTCTGTAAGCTTATTTGCTAGAGATTTTTCTCTTTCTTTCTGATATGCCTTGTCACCTTGGTTGTTCATGGTGTTTAATGTACTATTTCTCCACCTGGGCATTAATGGATGTATATTCTGCTTTTTTTTCCAGAAAGAAGGTATATTATATAAAGGTGTCTCTTTAGCCCGTTGCAAAGAAGGCATTTTTCTTTTAGTTTCCAGTAGGTGGAGTCTAAGCCTCTTGGATCCCTGCTTTATACAAAGCCTTAATAATGCATTTTTTCCCCTTATAGATACTCAATCATGCTCGCTACCCTCAGTCTCAGTCCCTGTCAGTGTTAGTGATAGTTTCAGTAATATTTGGTCACATTCCCTTGGGGCTTTATGGTGTTAGATCTCGGAGGTTATGGGGGAGGGGCCCTTTGGAATGGGGGTTGAGAGCTGTGGCTTAGCCTCGATTTTGCAACTGTGGCCAGTAAGAATCAATTGTTTTTTCTTGTCGTCCTGCTTCTCTGCTTTCTGCTCTGATGACTGGGCCCTGCTGCTGGTCATGTGGAGCTCACAACTCTCTCAGTCAGTGCTGTTCAGGGAACTTGCCACACCTTTTCCCCTCTGTCTCCTCCTACAGGGAGTTGTGGCCGCTGCAAGAGGCAGCTTCTTTATTTCTCCGAGTCTACTGCCTGACACCCGGGATTCTGACCTATGGTAGCTCTTCTATGCAGATTCCACACTCAGCCATGCTGGTGGGCATTTTGGGTGTTTTTTGTTGTGTTTTAGATGTTCACTTATTGTTATTTCAAAGGAAGAGATCTGGGGACATCTCTCACTCTGCCATGTTTCTCAACATTCCATTCTTTATCTTTTTAATTTAGTTCTTCAACTCTAGAATTTCATTTTGTTTATTTTTTAAAGTTTTGGTCTCTTGGTAAAGTATTTCTTTTGTTCATTGATTTTATTTCTTAGCTCATTAAAATATGTGTTTCCTTGCATCTCTTTGAGTTTTTTTTCAGAAGTGCAATCTTGAGTTCTCATTTAAATCTCATATTTATATATCTTTAAATTTATTTTCTGGAGATTTTTCTTCTTTTTGATCTGTCTTGGTACTGTGATTGTTCATAGTATTTGGTGAATTATTCTCTGCCTAGGCATTTATTAGAATGAACTCTGCTTTTAAAAAAAATAATAAGAGTGATCCCTCTTTCAGCAAGTTGATAGGAAGATATTTTCTTTTGTTTTCCAGTAGATGGCACAGAAGCCTCCAGCACTGCCCAGGATTCCTCGATGTCTCTTATGTGGGGGAAAAAAAATGCCCTTTTTTCCCTGGGCAAGTGTGTGTCTCCTCTATGACCAGGTTGCCTCAATCTTAGAGCTCCAACCCCATGGTAGAATGTGGTGGGCAGTAGGGTTCTGAGCCCCTGAAGAGTTCCTGAGGTTCTGGTGCTGCCCCAGCAGCCAGATGCAGTGTTGTGCTATCTGAGGTTCTGTCCCAGGTGCCTCCACCAGGATCACCCTCGATGGGTAGGGGTTGGATGGGTTGGGGAAGACCTCCTATATGTCTGTGGCTATTTTCCTCCCAGTAATGGTGATGGTAGGCCTCAGCTGCATCACCTCTGTATCTCCACTCCTGTCACTGGGACCAGCTGCAGTGTGCATCTGCCACTCAGAAACTGTCTTCTCAGTTACCGGGGCTACAGACTCCCTGCTCTGTAGCTTGAAACTTGCTGCTGTAATTTCCACTGGGGCCCGCTGCTAGCTCTAGGAGGGTGCAGGGAGTTGAGCTCTGGGAGGGTGAGAGTAGGCTGCTAGGCTATGTAACTACATTTTCTGCCTGGCAATAGCTCCTGCTAGAACACAGCTGTAGCACCTCTGTATTCTGTCTCTGCCCTGATCACTGGGTTCTACAGTAGTATATGCTGATCACAGGCTGGAATGCTCTGGGCTACAGAGAATGCACGCCACAACCTGATTCCTCCCTTCTCCCCAAGTCCCACAAGGAACCAAAGCTGAGTCTGTGGCATGCGTCTCCTCTCTACTCCTCTCCCTTTCCTCCTCCCTTCTTCTCCTGCCCGCCTTCAGATGCTTTGATGTCCAGAGCTCTCAGAAATGTTTGTGTGATAGGCTGGGGATCTTTTCTTGGATTATAGCTGTTCAACTTGTTATAGTCTCAAGGGAAGAGGTCCAGGGGACCCCTCATGCTGCCGTGCTTCTGATGTCGTTTTATATTTTTTCTTTTGTTTAATTGTGCTTGGGGTTTATCAATTTAATTATTTCAAAGAATCAACTCTTGCCTTTGCTTTTCTCTATTGTTCATTGAGTTTAAACCTTCTTTTCATATGTACATACACACATACATATATATTTGAAGCTCTAAATTTTTCTCTAAGTACTGCATTAGCTGTGTACTATAAACTTCAGTATGTTGTATTTTCATTATTGTTCGGCACAAAATATTTTACTTCCATTGTGAATTCTTTGCTCCATTGAGATTTACAAATGTCTTGTTTAATTTTTCAATATTTGGGTATTTTCTAGTTATCTTTTGTTTTTTGCTTTCTAAATTAAATCTTTATCATTAGAGAACATGGATTGAATTATTTTGGTCATTTACATTGCTTTATACTTGTTTTATGATCCAGTACATGGTCTATTTTGATAAATGTTTCATATATTTTGAAAAGAATGTGTATTAATTGTAGTGTTCTATAAATGTCAATTAGGTTAAATCACTTAATAGTATTGTTTATTTATCTTTACTGACTTTTAGGCTGTTTAATCAAAGTAGTATGTAAATCTCTAACTGTGATTATGGGTTTGCCTATTTTGCTTTTTGGTTCTGTCAGTTTTGAAGTAATATTGGTTGTATACATATTTAAGATTTTTATGACTTACCTTTTTGTCATTTGAAATTTCTCTTTTCATTGTTAGGAATACTTCTCTTGATATCTACTTTATTTCTTATTAACATAGCCATACTGGTCTTCTTATGACTATTGTTTGTGTGATATATCTTTTTCCATCCTTTTACTTTCAATATTTTGTCCTTAAGTTCAAAATATGTTTCTGAACTTAACCTGAGTCTTTTTTTTTAATTGTGGTAAAATATATGTAATAAAATTTAGCATCTTACCATTTTTAAGTGTACAGTTCAGTGGTAATAAACACATTTACATTTTTGTGCAGTTACCACTACCATCTCTAGAATTCTTTTCATCTTGTACAACTGAAACTGTGTCTATTGAATAGTAACTTCCCATCTCCCATTTCCTCCAGCCCCAGACAACCACGATTCTCCTTTTTTCTCTATAAATCTGACTACTCTAGGTACCTCACATAAGTGGAATCACACAGTATTTGTCTTTTTTTTTTTTACTGGAATATTTCACTTAGATAATGTCATCAAGCTTCATCCATGTTATAGCACATGTCAGAATTTTCTTCCTTTTTAAGGCTGAATAATATTCCATTTATGTATATACCACATTTTGTTTCCCATTCATCTATGTGAGTGCACATTTAGGTTGCTTCCACCTTTTGGCTATTGTGAATAATGTTGCTATAAACATTTACAAGAGTCTCTTCAAGACCTTGCTTTCAATTCTTTTGTGTATATATCCAGAAGTGGTATTGGTGAGTAATATGATATTTTTATTTTTAATTTTTGAGGCACCGTGTACTGTTTTCCATAGCAGCTGTACCATTTTATGTTCCCACCAACAATGCACAAGGTTTCCAATTTCTCCACATCTTCACCAACACTTGTTTTCTTTGTTTTTGATAGTAGCTATCCTAATGGATGTTTGGTGGTATCTAATTGTGGTTTTGATTTGCGTTTCCCTAATGATTAGTGATGTTGAACATCTTTTCATGTCTTGTGCCTCTTGGCCTCTGTATGTCTGCTTTGGAAAAATGTCTATTCAAGTCCTTTGCCTACTTTTGAATCAGAGTGTGTTTTAATGCATGGAAGTTTTAAATTTTTAAGTAGGGATTTTTATTTATTTTTTATAATATCTGTCTTTTAGTTGCATTGTATAATATATTTTCATTTTATATAATTACTGATACAGGTAAATCTACCAACTTACTCTTTGTGTTCTGTTTGTCTGATCTGTTCTTTTTTTCTCTTTTCCTGCTTTCTTTTTATTAATGAAGTATTGCCTTTCTAACTGGTTCTCACTTTTTTTTTGTCATTGTCCCACAGATTATAATATATATCTTTAATTTGTAACAGTTTACCTTTAATTAACAATATACAACTATACTATTCACAAACAACTATACTATTTCCACAGTATAGTTCCACTTAACCTTCTCCTGCTCTTATGTTTTTGTCAAATATTTTACTTCTACATACATGATAAACCCCACAATATTCTATTCTTATTTCTGTCTTAAATAGTCAGTTGTCTTTTATATTTTATCCACCTTTAAAATTCTTAGGAATGAGGTATAAGTTACATACAATGAAATGTACAGATCATACATGAACAGATTGGTGAATCCGATACATATGTGACCTTCACCTAAATTTAGATACAATTTCCATTTCCATTTATAAAAAATTTCCTCATCCTTCTTTCAGTCATTCCCACCCACAGAAGCAACTACTCTAAAAATTTCTGACACCAAAGGTTAGTTTTGCTATCTCTTGGACTTCATACCAATGAATCATATAGTACTTACCATGTGATTCTCTTTTGTGTTTTGCTTCTTGCAGTGAACATAATGTTTTTAATACTTATACGTATTGTTGCATACATCAGTTATTCTTTATGTCAGAGTAGAATTCAGTTTTATATATACACAATTTGTCTATCCATTTTGTTGATGGACAATTTGTTGATTACAGTTTTTGACTGTTATGAATAAAGCTGCTGCGAACATTTTTGTTCGTCTTTTTCTGGTTAGAAGTTCCTTTCTCATGGGAATGTTTAATTTTATAAAAAACTGCCAGAGTTCCAAGGTATCTGTATATGTAACTTCCACCAGCAGTTCATGAGCATTTCAGTTGCTCCATGGCCTTACCAATGCATGGTTTGTTGATTTTTTTTTTTTTTTTTTTTGTATCCTTGTGGTTATGTAGTACTTCAGTGATTTTACTTTGCATTTTCCTGATGACTGAGAACATTGAGCATCACTTGATGAGCCTATTGGACACTTGCATATCTTTGTATTAGGACCCAATCAAGTCTTTTACACATTTTTTGAATTGTCTTTTTTATTATTTTTGACTTGAAGGAATCCATTTTATTCTAGATACAAGTCCTTTGTCAGGTGTATACATTGCAAATATTTTCTTCCAGTCTGTGATTTGCCTTTTCATTTAATTGACATTGTGTTTTGATGAGCAAAAGTTTTTATTTTTGAGGAAGCCCAATTTATGTTTTTTTTTTTTATGATTAATGCCTTTTATGTTCTCAAGAATAAATCTTTCCCCTCTAAGACTGTGAAAACTATGTTCTCTGTTTTCTTCTAGAAGTTTTACAGTTTTAGTTTTTAGGTTTATGTTCATCTTGAATTAATATTTGTATATTCTGTGATGTAGAAATTGACATTTTTTAGTACAGATATTCAGTTGCTCCATTATTGTTTATTGAAAAGAAAAGCCTTTTGATTTGTAAGCCCCTTCAATTACATTTTCATCTTTGACAAAGAACTTTCTACCTTATATGTATAGATCTATTTCTATAATCTGTTTCATTGTTCTATTTTTCTATGTTCATACAGTACTATTTAAGATTTATCATAAAGCTTGAAATCTGGGAATACAAATCTTACAACTTTCTTCTTCAAAATTAGCTTGGCTGTCACCATCATTTTTGAAGGCTATTTTTTCTGCACATACAATTATAGGTTAACACTATTGTTCTTTCAACATTTCAAAGATGTCCTTCTGTTGTGTTTTGGTTTCCATTATCTTTGATGAGACTCCAGCCATCATTCTAATTATTGTTTCTCTGAATGTTATATTCTCCCACTTCCACCCCTGACTTTTTAAAAACATTTTTGTATTCCTTTCTTTTCCTTCCATCCTTCCTTCCATCTTTCTCTGTCATTTCTTCTTTCCTTTCATATCTTCCTTCCTGCTTGCTTTTTTAGTAGTTTAACTATCATGTGTCTCAATATGTAGTTTAACTATCATGTGTCTCTTTTTGCATTTTTCCTGCTTGGAATTTTTGAATTTCATAGATACCAAATTA
This sequence comes from Pteropus vampyrus, assembly GCF_000151845.1. Classification (NCBI taxonomy): domain Eukaryota; kingdom Metazoa; phylum Chordata; class Mammalia; order Chiroptera; family Pteropodidae; genus Pteropus; species Pteropus vampyrus. The sequence continues at coordinate 2,268,950 of NW_011889130.1, read as the reverse complement.
ATAAGAGTATTTCAGATGACTTTTGATCATAATCACTTGACTTTATGTCCATAGGAGAATATAGACTTTGAACAAACAAAAAAAAAAGAACTTCAAAGAAATACTAAACTTCATTTAGTAAGTTTACTATTAGTAATTTGGTACTTCAGCTCTGAAACTGTTATACATATTTAGTATAATAGTATATGTATATGTATAAACTATAGTATATGTATAAACTATTATACATATATAAGTAAATATAGCAGTATTAACAGATATGATTCTCAATCTAAGGGAAAAAAGACATTTGAAAGATTAAGGGAAAAAACCTGTTTCGAATTTAAACTGGAATTGTTAATATTTGGAAATTTTAATTTCTAGCTCTATTCACTAAAATAGCCTAGAATAAATGACACCTCAGTAGCAAAGTTCAAATCTAATACCCAGATCTAGGATTTGTCTTGCAAAGTAAAATGAAAGCCAGGTAACTACGATGTGCTTCTAGGTAATAAATTACAAAAACATTAAATCCATATAATGGATAGATACAATCTATTTCTGATATTTCCCTTTCTCATCACCCAATGCAGACTGCCTCAGATTAAAGAGTGTTTTTATATTACAGGGATCAGTGTATTTCAAGGATGTGATTGTGTGCTTCAGCTGAGAGGAGTGGCAACACTTGACTCTTGCACAGAGAATCACATACAGGGACATGATGCTTGAGAACTGCAGCCACCTGGCAACTGTGAGTGAGTGCCATTGTCCTGTGCAGGCTTGACTAAGACCAGCTGAATTATACTTTTGCTTTCTTTGTTGCTGAAACTGTGTGGGAGCAGGTGGTTGGAGAGAGAGAATCTACGAAGGATGTGTTGAATTTGTCCTTAAATTGTCAACTTTACAGTCTCCCTTTGGAGACTCAATTTGTATTTCTCTCTTACCAGTAAACGTTTTTATTTTGCTAATTGCAAAATAGAAAGTTAATTATATGACACTTAACATCAAGTTAGAGGTGATTTGTCATTAGTGGCTCTCCAGTTCTTAAATCATATATGATCTTTAAGACTGCGCAAGAAGTTTCAGGAATGTGTAAAGGGAAAATTCCAAGTGACCCCTGCTCTGGCGGCTGAGTGTGAGTCAGACACATGGGAGACAGAGAAATTAAAAGCTCAGTGAGCAAGGAAGAGGCTGACACCTTATGAGTGTTATTTAGGACTTTTAATGCTCTAAGCTTCTCACAGAATATCAATGACCATTAAATATATGTCTTCTCACCACAGCATTCCTCCTGGCTTTAGCAGAAGATTGACACTCTTACCTACATACTAGAGCTCATCTTGCTTTCCTCATCTAGAAACTTGCCTTTTTGGTTTGTCTCACCCTCTGCCTCAGTATTCTTATTTTCTTTCCTTCACACTATAATTTTAGATTCATCCCTTTGTGCATTGAGAGACTGATTTATGGATCTACCTTCTTTCCAAATTACTCTATCACACTCCTAATCTTTTCAGTGCCTTTTTGTTGTATCACATTTGTGTCACTATGAAATGCCTACTACTTTTCGTCTACAATTAGGCTTCCTGTACTTGCTTTCTGGAATCACTGCTGCGAGCTTCAACACTTCTCCCTGCTTTTTTATATACCTATGTTCTACTATAACTCTTCCTTTTTTTAATTTTAATTTGCTTTTATTTTGGTCTACTACCCAAAAGGAATTTTTCATGATTCACCTTTCTAATTAAACGGTACCATGAACACTATAACATTTAAGAAAATTTAGTATTTTTTTTACATTTTACAATTCAGTGAGGATTTTTTTTTTTCAATTTTAATGGGTATATATTAGTTTTATTTGTACAGCATGGTGATTAGAGATCTGTATATAATTCACAAAATGGTCACCCCACTAAAGCTAATACCTTTCTTCCCCCTTACATATTTTTTACAACATTGTTGACTATTTTCCTTATGCTACATCTTATATCTCCATGACTATTTTGTATCTATCCATTTGTACTTCTTAATCCCATTGTCCTTTTTTACCATCTCCTCCAAGCCCCTTCTCGTCTATAGCCCTCAAAATATTCTCTGTATCTGAGTTTGTTTTTGTTTTTGTTGCTGTCGTTTACTTTGTTCTTTAGATTCCACATGTATGTAAAATCATGTGGTATTTGTCTTTCTCTGTCTGATTTATTTCATTCAGCAAAATACTTTATAGATCCATCAAGGGAGTATCTTTTTCCATCCCCTTCCTTTTAGTCTGTGTGTGTCTTTTAATCTGAAATCAGTCTCTTGTAGGCAGCATATGTAGGAGTCTTGTTTTCTTATTCATTCAGCCTTCCTATCTTTTGGTTGCAGCATTTAATTCTTTTCCATTTGAGGTACATGTTGATAGATACCATTCTTTATTCCTGTTTTTGATACATGTTTTTTCTTCTTAAAGAAGTTCCTCTAACATTTCCTGTAATTCTGGCTTGGTGTTAATGAGTTCCTTTGCTTATTTTTGTCTGAGAACTTCTTTATCTGTCCTTCGACTCTAAATGATGGCTTTGCTGGATAAAGGATTTTTGGTTGTAGACCCTGAGTTTTCATCATGTTGAATATTTTGTGCCAAACCCTTCTGTCTTGCAAAGTTTCTTTTGAGAAATCAGCTGCCAGTCTTGTGGGTGCTTCCTTATGGGTAACTAACTGCTTTTCTCTTGTTGCTTTTAAGATTCTCTCTGTGTATTTAACTTTTGGCATTTTAATTATGTCTTGGTGTGGACCTCTTTGAGTTCATCTCTTTTGTGACTTTCAGCTTCCTATGGTTGTATGTCTGTTTCCTCTACTAGATGAGGGAAGTTTTCCATCACTATTTCTTCAAATATCTTTTCAATTTCTGTTCTCCCTCTTTAGCTACTGCTGTGACATGGGTGTTGTTACCCTTTATTTTGTCCCATAGGTTCCTTAAATTGTTATTATTTTCTTGGTTAATTTTTTCTTGCCATTCTGATTGGGCGTCCTTGGCTTCCCCATCCTGTATATCAGTTGTTCGATCCTCTTCTTCATCCACTCTGTTGATTCCCTCTAATATACTCTTCATCTCAGATAATGCTTTCTTCATTTTTGACTGGTTCCCTTTTATAATTTCCATTTCCATTTTTATGTTTTTTACCTCTTTGTTAAAGTTCTCACTGTGTTCATCTACACTTCCCCTTAGTTCATTGAGCATCTTTATAACCAGTATATTGAATTCTGCATCTGTTAGATTGCTTGACTCCATTTTTCCTGTATCTCTGTTCTGGTCTTTCATATGGTTTCTGCTTCTTTGTCTTCCATTTTGGCTGCCTTGCTGTGTCTGTTTCTATGTACTAAGCAAAGCTCCTAGATCTTCCGGTCTTATTAGCATGGCTTTGTGTAGTAGATGTCCAGTGGCACAATCTTGAGAGGGGTTCAGCTGCAGGCCAAGTTAAGCCCCAGTCTGTGCCCCTCCAGGGCCACCTGTGAAGATTCAGCAAGCAATCCACAGATGCTGAGCATATAGTTGCCTCAAGAGGCCATGCCAGAAACCGAGGTCACCTGCCACCAGTGTGAGTCTTAAAGCTACTCAGTAAGTGGCATAGGACTTGCCGAGGACACAATTGAATATGGCTTGGGTAGGGCCGCGAATCGGAGTAGGCAGAGTTTCAGGGAATCCTCTGAGAGAGTGACCTCTGTTTGACGTCATCTCAGCTATGGCAGCGCTGAGTTTTCACAATGGGAGAGGGAAGGGCTCAACAGAGGACCAGTGGATACCACCAACACTTCTGCCTGGGAGAAAGCTCCACCTCCAGCCTCATTCCAACAACTTAGTGTCCTCCTGTAAGTCCCTGGTGCCTCACAGCAGCCCACCCGGCGCTGGTGCTCAGAGCAAGCAATTCCCTCACCATGAAAGTCCGTTCATGGACACGGCCCCTTTAAGAGGAACATCAGCAGCTGCCGGCTTTAGCTGCTGTAGCTTCTGTCCCACTCAGCCTCTGGCTACTGGGCCGCCTTGCATCTTCATTCCCTCCTACCTCTAACTGTTACATGGTTACTTCTTATTTCTCTCCCTGGTTATACAGATTCTGTTCTTCTAGACCCCAGGTAATTCTGCTTGCTCTTCACTCTGTTTCTGTCACAATTTTGATATGGTTGCAAGAGGGATGAACAAAGCTTCTATCATCTATGCCATTTTGCTCTGTCTATCGTAATTCTCATATTTAAGGTTTCACTGCTTTCTGCTAGAGTTAATTTTGGCAATTTGTTGGTTTAAAATTTTTTTCTTGAGATAACCTCTGACTTGGCTTGCTGGAATTGTTTAGTCAATTCACTGATTCATTTCCTGCTCTTCTTGAACGAAGTGCTCTAACAGCCTTATCTTTTCCTCCTACACATTCTTTTTATATATCATTCTCCCAATGGATTCTTCTTTCCTGAAAATTTATGTTGGTTTTTATCTGTGTCCTGATGACTACCATATTGATATCTTCAGTTTCTTTGTTTCACTCGTTCTTTAGACACATATTATTTCCAGGAAAGTTCCCCTAGAATGTCTCACTTTATTTTTAGTGTGTCAGAATTAACATAATCATCACCCTCATCAGAAAACTTTCTCACATCTGTCTTCATTAAATTCTACTGTTCCTTAGTTCCTTTAAAAAATCTTCCTTTAGTAATTTATCTGTTTTTTTTTTTTTAATTGAATGTTTTTGGACCTCTCCTGTTAGTTACCTTTGGTGTCATACAAGATTATATGCTTTAAAAATCCTTACCTGCAGCGGTCCAGCCACGACAGGATCCAGGGGGCCCCGAAGGTGGGCAAGGCGTTGGCCCAGGAGACAGTCGACTACACAACTCAGAGGCGGTGTGACACTGTTCCGTTTTATTGTGATTTGAGTACAACTTTTATACTTTCTATTTTGGCATTTGATTTTACTTTGTGGTTAAGATAGTAGGGAGTTAAATTTCTGTGGTTAGGTGAAGCAGAAAATCTTGTAGAGTAAATTATTATTAATATTCATGATTAACTAGTACATCCTTCTCTCAGTCATTAGAACAGAACTACCTGATGGAACAATCTAAACTTTTAATTCTTATATCTATTACGTAAGATAGATATCTATTACGTAAGATTGACTTAAGGAAAGGTGATAGATAGGTGTATTCGTAACAGCAAGTATTGGCTTGTGAGCAGACATTGTTCTTCTTTCTGCCTGAAGAAATCTTTTAAATGCTATTTGATTTATGCTATATCTAAAGTTCAAGCTGAACCTTTCTCATAGCTGTTCAAAAGTTTCCTTGGTGCAGTATTGAGGAAAATATTTATAAAAATCAGTTTTACAAAGCTGCTTTCGGAAGCTAAGGTTTTTTTCCTTTGTTTTTTTAAGCACTAAGGAGGTCCTAACCTAGCCAGCCTTTCTATAAAACTTAAACTACTATAAGTCACATGAATTCCATCTTTATTCACCCTATGTATTATTATCTTCATTATAAGCTCCTGTATAAGGCAAAGGAGGACCAGGTAATCTTTTCATACTATTAGCCCCCCTAGGTGGATACCAGTTTTCCATTTATCCAGTAGGCCACAAAAGGAGGCCCTTCCATAGTAGGCACAGGCTTATGAGTAAATTTCTTATCCTTTACTAATTTTTCTACTAACTGCGTGGGAACAGGAGTATAAGCTGATTCTAGTAATTCAGCTTGTTATAATTTATTCATAACATCTTTAAGAGGCTCGTCAAAAGGAATTTCTCTTAATAATTGTTCAAATAAAGGGTTTACGCATTCTGGACACGTCAGGGTGACTAGAGCTGATTCCATATGCGGAGAATTTACTATGTTTTCCTTATGGCCAATTTTGAGGAAATCCACTTGTACAGCGTTTACACTTACTAGAATTTGTGCTACCCAAATTCCCCCTATTAATAGGATCGTTCCTAAGAAACCAATTATCCCTAAACACATGCCACATCCTCGTTCTTGACGATGCATTCCTTGAAGCCTCTGTCCCCATCTCCAGAACTTGTCACGCAGTAGGGTAGAAAGAGGACGCGGCACTTACCTAAGAAATTCTAATTCTGTTTGGATTTTCTGATCTCTTTATGTGTTTGTTTCTCTCTTAGATGATATCAGATTCCTTTACTGAGAATATCCCGTTTTGTCCTATATCTCCTTTAACAAAATAATTCAACAGTGACTCCCTAATGCCTGGTATAGTACATAAAAATTGTGTTCTTTAAAGAATACCCATATCATCACAGATTGCTGATCCAACATTTTATGTCACTGATTTCCAAAGTTCACTCTCTCCTATATATTTACTATTTTCCTACTGCTCTCTACAGATATATTTTTCTGAACATGGTGGGCCTTTATTGATGGTATGTGCTGTGTATTTTAAGCTTGGTTTTTATCTCCTCCTTGAAATACTGCTTAATCCTCCTCACTCCATTTTGTATGGGTTTGGTCTGTGTTATATCTAAGGTTTTTATTGCTTTTAAAAAGTTTTTCTTTTTGCAATAAGAATATAAGGTGTTCAACAAATTATTTCGAATGCTTCTTTGGGGGTAAGCATGGGAAGGATCTTACTGATCCATTCAGATACTATTCCTAAAGGAAGACCAAATAGAGACAGTCCATCAAAAGGCAGAGTAAAAACACAAAGAGATAATAGGAGAAAATAGGACAACTAGGAGATCATGCCAGGAAGCTTAACCTCTGAATTATTGCAATTCCAGAAAAAGAGAGTAAAGAAAATGGAGAGAAAAACATGTTACAGGAATAATTTAAGAAAATTAATTTTCTTACTGAAAATGTCCAGTAAATGATGGCTAGCAAAATATATGAAAATAAACTGACATTAACCCAAATCACAAAATTTCAAAACGCTAATTATCAAGGAGCTTCCCAAGAGAAAGAGAAAAGGACTTAAGTAGCATACCTGCAAACGAATTGGTTGTATACTTCAACAGCAGTAATGGAACATAGAACATTAAAGAGTAATACTTTTAAAAATTTGACAAAAAATATTTTTGACCTAGAATTTTAATACCATACAAAACTATTAATTATGTTTTGGTATAGAGTACTGACATTTTCAGACATGCATGGTCTCAGAGAATTTATCTCTTATTCATACTTATGTCAGGAAACTACTGGAAAAGGAAGAGATGAGATCAAGGTAGCAGGATCCAGAAAACAATATAAGTAAGAGAACCTAAGACAAAGGAGGAGGTAGAACCAATGTTCACAGTTGTGCAGGAGTTCTACAGGGCAATCAGTGAAGACTGGAGAAGTTCCTGAAGAACATGAAAATGTCAAAGTCAGTGTTACAATGACTACTTTAGGAGTTCACAGGCCAGAGGGTGGGGAGGGTGGGTGGGAAGACCTTTGAAGGTAATACAAGGAGATTGAGAAAAGTAATATTTCAGTATTAGCCACACACTCACACAATACATTTTGAATAAGTAGGCAGAAAGAAGAAAAGCAAGCTAAGTGGTGTAGACGGGCATGTGTACTATACAAACATGCAATAAATCTGACTTTGTAGAGAATAATTTGTACTGCGATCCTACTGGAATAGAATGTATTTGTTGGTGCTAGTGAACTACTGTAGATAATTAGATCTGTTGGCCTAAAAGTGTTACAGACGGGCTCTGAGTACAGGAATTACATATATAATTTGAACATTGTGACAGTACAGTATAGTAAAGATATTGGTTGATTTGTTTTCTTTGTTTTAAAGAAATGAGAATAAAATTTGAGAAAGGTCTAAGTTTATAATAGTCACAGTAAATAAAACCATAAGTATCAAGGTTTAATATTAGAATTAAAGGTAAATATAGTTTTAGAGGAAAGACAAGAAGTGTCTATAAATGAGGACAGTTGGGGAAGAAAATAGGAAGTAATGATCGATGAACAGAATGTAGTATTAAGATGTTGATTTTTTTCCCACAATTGTTCATTAAGCACCAGCTATGTGTCAAGCCCTGGACCAGCCATTGGAAGAGTAGTATATCTAATTATAGGCTGCATACTTTGATTTCTGATTTTATTGTTGAGTTAATTTTATCTTCCTTTTCCTGACAGATGAAGAATTTAGATTAAAAAGTGAGAATTTCTGAAGAATATTTATTCTCTTTTGAGATGATGGATCAGTTCACAAGGAATACTTCACTTTGCTCCATTTTAGAAGACTGGCAAGTTATGGCAAACCATGACAACCTTTTAAGTCAATTTAGAGGGGTTAATCAGAACTTAGTATTTATTAGAGAAATTATCCTCAAACCCTTATAAATGTTCTAAATGTTTGAAAACCTTTTTCAGAAAACACATCTTAATAATTCATATTGTTGAGAAACATTTTGACAGCAAAAAATGTGGGAAAGCCATTAGAAGTAAGCCTTCAGCACTCATTATACATCAGAGAAGTCATATCAGAGATAAACCCTGTGAATGTGCAGAATGTGGAAAAGGCTTTTCTTGTAAGGTAGATCTCAAGACACATCAGAAATTTCATACTAAGGAGAAACCCTATGAATGTGCTGTGTGTGGAAAAAAACTTCTCATGTAAGTCAGATCTCTACAAGCATCAGACAGTTTATATTGGAGAGAAGGCCTATGAATGTACCAAATGTGGGAAAGCCTAAAGTCTTCTTCCTAAAAGCACCCCTCAGTAAGCATCGGATAACCCATACTGAAGAGAAGCCCCATGAATGTAACAAGTGTGGGAAAGCTTTCATCTTGAAGCCAGAATTCATCAGATATCAGAGGGATTCATTCTGGGGAGAAACCTTATAAATGTGTACTGTGTGTTGAAAAGCCAGGTGGCCCCTCCCAGGAGGCACCAGCTTGCATGCCAAGTGGCCGGCTTTGATCTGAGCCAGTGCACCACCCAGGGCCATAACCAAGGATGACATACCCAAAGGGTAGGCTGAGAAAGCACCAGAGCCCTGGTAAAGAAAATCTTCCTCTGGGTCAGCCCCTGCACAACAGCTCCTCCACTGTAGTCACTGGCTAGTCCTCATAATCAGCTTGAGAGTCAGTCCCTCCTACTAATGTGCAAATTGCAACCAAGCCTCAACTAAACAGAAGAGCACACACAACCTATTCAAGGGGCAATCCTAGAGCACCCACCTCAAGTGACCAAAGAAACTGTGCCACTGGGTCCTACAGGACACCTACTATATAAGGCCACTCTACTAAGACTGGGTGACCTAGTCACTCTACATAGTACATAGAAACAAACAGAGGGAGGAAGACAAAATGGGGAGACAAACATGTCCCAAAAGAAAGAACAGAAGAAAGCTTCAGAAAAAAAAAAAAAAACTAAACAAAATGGAGACAAGCAGGCTACCAGGTACAGAGTTCAAAACACTGGTTATAAGGATGTTCATTGATCTCAGTGAGAACTTCAACGGAGAGGTAGGAAACATAAAAATGGAGATAGAAAACATGAAAAAGAACTAGTCATAAATGAAGAATGAAGTATCTAAACTAAAGAATTCATTAGAGGGAATCAGCTGTAGATTAGATGAAGCAGAGAATTGAGTCAGTGATTTGGAAGATAAGGTAGCAAAAAACACTCAATTGGAACAGTGAAAAGAAAAGGGAATTTTAAAAAATGAGGATAATTTAAGGGGCCTCTGGGACAACATCAAGCATACCTACATTTGTGTCATAGCGATACTAGAAGAAGAGAGAGACCAAGGAATTGAAAACCTATTTCAAAAATTAATGACTGAAAACTTCCCTAACCTCGTGAAGGAAATAGACATAGAAACCCATGAAGCACAGAGGGTCCCAAATAAAATTAACACAAAGAGGCCCACACCAAGACATGTCATAATTAAAATGCCACAGATTAAAGAGAGAGAATCTTAAAAGCAGCAAGAGAAAAGCAATTACTTACCAAAAAGGGAGCTCCCAGAAGACTGTCAACTATCATTTAGAATCAAAGGACAGATAAAGAGCTTCCCAAACAAGAAAAAGCTAGGAGTTCATCACCACCAAACCAATATTACAAGAAATGTTAATGGGACTTCTTTAAGAAAAAGAAGAAAAAAACATGAATAATAAAATGTCAACAATTACATATCTAGCAACAGTTACTTTCAATGTCAATTAATTAGGTGCTCCAATCAAAAGACGTAGGGTGGCTGAATGGATAAAATAAAACCCTTACTTATGCTACTTACAAGAGACTCACTTCAAATCTGAAGATACACACAGACTGAAAGTAAAGAGATGGAAAAAATATTTCATGAAAATGGAAACAAAAAAGCTAGGGTAGCAATACTTATACCAGACAAAATGGGCTTTAAAACAAAGACTCAGTAATCCTAGTTCTGCATGTATATATCCAAAGAAACCTGAAACACTACTTTGAAGGGACATATGCGAATCCATATGTTCATTGTAGTATTATTTATGATAGCTAAGATATGGAGGCAACCTAGATGTCCCAGGTGACAAAGAGGTAGTACATATATACAATGGAATATTACTCAACCAGAAAAAAACAATGAAATCTTGCCATGTGCAACTACATGGATGAACCTAGAGGATATTGTGCTGAGTGACGTATTCAGAGAAAGATAAATGCCATGATTTCTCTTACATGTGGAATCTAAAGAACAAAATTAAAAAAACAAACAAACAAAAAAAACCAGAAACTCATAGATACATCAAAACAGAAAATATTTAATGGTTGCCAGACAGGAGAGAAATTGAAGGAGTGGGTGAAAAAGAGAAGGGATTAAGAAATACAAATTGGTAGTTGCAAAGTAGTTATGGGGATATAAAGTAAAGCACAAGGAATATAGTCAATAATGTTATAATAACTATATACAGTGTCAGGTGATGCTATCTTATTTGTGTTATCACTTTGTAAGTTATATAAATGTCTAATCACTATGTTGTCCACCTGAAACTAATATATGCCAACTGTAATTTAAAAATAAAACCTTAAAGACTCCACCGAAAAACTGTTTAAAACAATGAACAAATGCAGTAACTTTGCAAGATACAAAATCAATGTACGAAAATCCATTGTGTTTCTATACACTAACAACGAAATTTCAGAAAAAGAAATGAGAAAAACAATTCCTTTTGCAATTCCAACACATTAAAATACCTCGGAATACACTTAACAAAGCATGTGAAGGACCTATACACTGAAAACTACAAGACATTATTAAAAGAAGTTGAAGAAAACATAAAGAAATGGAAAGAGCAATGAGATACCATCTCACACCTGTTAGAATAGCTGTTATAAACAGGACAAGTAATAACAAATGTTGGAGAGGATGTGGAAAAAAAGGAACCCTCTTACACTGCTGGTGGGATTGCAATTGGTACAGCCGCTATGGAAAACAGTATGGAGCTTCCTCAAATAACTAAGAATTGATTTACCATGTGATCCAGCAATCCCTCTACTGGATATTTACCCCAAAGACTTGAAAACATATATCCGAAAAGATATTTGCACACCAATGTCCGTAGCAGCATTTTTCACGGTGGCCAGGACATGGAAGCAACTGGTGTCCTACAATAGATGATTGGATAAAGAAGCTGTGTTACATAAATACAGTGGAATATTACACAGCTGTAAGAAGAGATGAAATACTGCCATTTGCGACAACATGGATGGACCTTGAGATAATCATGCTAAGCAAAATAATCCAGACAGAAAAAGTTGAAAACCGTGTGATATCACTTATATGTGGGATAAAACCTAAAAGCAACAAATGAACAGGACAAACAGAGACTCATGGACATGAACAGTAGACTAGTGATTACCAGAGGGTAGGGGGAGAGGGGAGATGGGGGAGGTACATGGGTTAAAATGGGTCAAATATGTGGTGACAGAAATCTAACTATAGGAGGTGAACACACAGTGTAAATATATATATATATATGCCTTACTGTTGAATTGCATACCTGAAACTTAACTGGATTTCGTTAACCAATGACACCATAATAAAAATCAATTAATTTTAAAAATAAAAAATAAAGTCCATCTAAAAACAAACAAACAAAAAAGAAATGGAAAGATATTTCGTGTTCACGGATTAGAGGAATCAACATAGTTAAAATGGCCATATTACCTAAAGCAATATACAGATTTAATGCAATCACCATAAAAATCCCAATGACTTTTTTTTTTAAAGAATATAACAACAACAACAACAACAACAACAACAACAAATCATTAGATTTGTATGGAATCACAAAAGACCTTTAATAGCCAAAGCAATCCTGAGAAGAAAGAACAAGGCCGGAGGTATCACACTGCCTGGCTTCAAATTATACTACAAAGTGACAATAATCAAAACAGACACACAGACCAATTGAACACAATTGATAGCCCAGAAATAAAACGTGTGTGTGTGTGTGTGTGTGTGTGTGTGTGTGTGTACAATTAGTTTTTGACAAAGGAGTCAAAAATATACAGTGGAGAAAGGAAAGCCTCTTCAATAAATGGTACTGGGAAAATTGGAATGCCAGATGCCAAAGAATGAAACTAGACTGCTATCTGTCACCATATACCAAAATTAACTCAAAATGGATCAAAGACCTAAATATAAGATCTGAAACAATAAATTGCATAGAAGAAGACATGGGTACCAAACTCGTGGACCTTGGTTTTAGAGAGGATTTTATGAATTTTGACTTCAAAGGCAAGGGAAGTAAAAGCAAAAATAAATGCATGGGACTATATCCAACTAAAAGCCTTCTGCACAGCCAAAAAAACAATCAATAAGACAAAGAGGAAACCAACTGAATGGGAGAAGGTAATGTGCAAAGAGTGCCTCTGATAAGGGGCTAATATCCAAAATATATAAAGAACTCATAAACTCAATAACGACAACAAAAACAATTAAAAATGGGCAGAGGACCTGAACAGATATTCTCCCAAGGAGACATACAAATGGCTAACAGATCTATGAAAAGATGCTCAACTTCATTAGTTATTGGGGAAATACAAGGCAAAACCACAGTGAGATACCACCTCACACCTGTTAGAATGGCTATCATCAACAGGACAACTAATAACAAGTGTTGGAGAGGTTGTGGGGAAAAAGGAATCCTCATACACTGCTGGTGGGAGTGTAAATTGGTATAGCCACTATGGAAAACAGTATTGAGGTTCCTCAAAAAATTAAGAATAGAATTACCTATGACCCAGTAATCCCTCTTCTGGATATCTACCCCCCAAAATGAAAATATTTATCCATAAAGATATATACACCTCAATGTTCATAGCAGCATTATTTATGGTGGCGAAGACATGGAAACAACTGAAGTGCCTTTCAATAGATGATTGGATAAAGATATGGTACATATATACAATGGAATATTACTCAGCTATAAGAAGAGATGCAATATTGCCATTTGTGACAACGTGAATAGATCTTGAGATTATCATGCTAAGCAAACTAAGAGAAAGTTGAGAACCATATAATTTCACTTATATGTGGGATATAAAACTGAAAGCAACAAACATGACAAACAGACTCATGGACACGGAAACAGTTTAGTGGTTACTAGAAGGACGATGGGGGAGGGGTGTTAGATAAAGGTAAAAGGGTCAAATATATGGTGACAAAAGGAATTAACTTTGGGTGGAGAACACAATGCAATACATATATGATGTATTATTGAATTGCACACTTGAAACCTATATAATTTTAACAATGTCACCCCTATAAATTTAATAATATTTAAAAAAAAAGAAGTAGACAATCCGAATAGAAGTGTAACTAACAAAGAAATTGAATCAATTATCAAAAACTTTCAACAAAGTTAAGCTGAGGCTCAGAGAGCTTCATCAGTGAATTCCACCAAAATTTAAGGAAGAATTGATATCAATTCTTTACATACTTTCGCAGAAAAATAGAAGGGGAGACAGCATTTCTTAGATTATTCCATGAGGCCAGTATTTATTATCCTGATACCAAAATAATACGTCTTCAGAAGAAAACTTAAGGCCAATATTTTTTATGAATATAGAGGCAAACAATCAGCAAAATACTGACAAACCATGTTCAGCAACATATAAAGAGGATTCTATACCATGACCAAAAGCATTGGTAGCAAAACAATTATATATAAAAATTACATTCTCAGGAAGGAGGGGGGAAGATGGCAGACTAGGTAAAAGCAGGATTTGTCTCCTTCCAGGGTCGCTTCATTGAAATTACAACCAAATTACAAAATAATCAACGTGGAGAATCACCTGAAGTCCAGCTGATTGTAACACCTACATATGATAAAATAAGGAAGGAGCCACATTGAAGCAGGTAGGAGAGGCAAGTCGTGAATTTGGCTGGACCTGCACTCACGGGTGGTGGAGGATCACTGGGAGGGAGAGCGAGGCTGCAGAGGCTCTCCTGAATGAGATGGGGGTCCTGGTCTCATTTGGGGGCTCCCCAGCCCAGGGTCCTAGCCCAGGTGTTACCAGAGAGTGACAGTCCACTCTCAGTACATTGTCCAGGTTCTTGATGTCTCGAGCAAAGAATTGAGCAAGACACCGAAATACAGCAGAAAAAAAGCTTGATTAGAAGGGAAAGTAAATTTCCAAACATGGAAGTGGGCCTGAGCAATAGAAGCGTGGCTCAAAATGCCTGGTAACAAAGCCTTTGGGGTTTTCATCCTTATATGCTGTGGCTGGTTACTTTTCTTAGAGGGGTGGGCTTCTTTGATTGACAGCTAAGATTGACAAGAGTCAGTGATTCATCATTTGCTTTCTGCACGTGTTCGTTCCCAGAATTCAGTCTGTTATCATATTAATGAACTTCTGGGCACATGCATCTTATTATAATGAGGCTCAGGTGAATTGAAGGTCGCTGGGGTCTTTAAGCCAGTCACTGCGCAGGTGGGAATGACTGGCTTAACTGGTATTTAATTCTCTGCTCTCTCGTTTCTTTCTATGAGTTACTTTTAGCCTAAAAAATACCTTCTGGCCTAATTGGGATTGGATTAGAGAGGACCCCTTTTAGGATAGGATGACCTCAGTGTCTTTTCAGGCAGACCCGAAACTCCCTAACTTTATTGCCTAACTCTTTTCTAAGAGCCATGAACCGCCTTATTATTAGTATAGATGTTGAGGGATGGGAGGTCTCCTGTATTTGCTTCTTGCTGAGAAGGGTCATTGTCCCTGCCTACTGGAGCTCTTTCCCTTTCTGCCTTAGGGCGGGATCTTGGGTTTCTTGCTGAAGTGCAGTCTCAGTCCCTAGATAAGGAAAAGATACAAACTTGTTATTTAAATCATATATCTATTAGTTTCTATTATTGATTTGCCTATTAAGCAAGTAAAGGGAAATAGGCTTGATCAATATATTTCTTAAAGAGTAAAAAACGACCTTTGACCTAAAGTCTCTTCCCCTCTCAGACTCTAAGGACCCTGTCTGACTTAACACCATTTCTGCTAACAATGGGCTGATGACCCTTATCAATAGCCAGAAGATCTGAGTCACCAGTTTTGGGGCAATTCTTGGGATTTGAGGGAGAGGGCTTTTTTCTTAAAGAGGAAAGAAGACTTAACTAGGTTTACTTAAAAAGATTAAGATCTCTGCAAGAGATGTCCCCTATCAGTTCCTGATAAAAGATTAAGAATTTTACAAGTGGTATCCCATATCACAGGGAAGAGAAGATTCTAATAACTCTGACTGTAAAATCCAGAAGAGATTTCAGCCATCTGGGTGAGACGGAAGGAGATTGAAACCCTAGACACCCCTTTGAAAGACCCATGGTCGGGTTTTCTGACCTGCAGACACTCACCTGGGACACTGGCGGTGGGTCAGAGGCTCACTTGGGTTCCCTACTGAGAAAGTTTGTATTACCTTGTTGTGACCGGAATAACCAGACTCAACCTGAGTGCTTTGATTATAGAGGCAGTTTATTAGCCAGCGGCTGTCCTTCCAAAGGAGCAGCCCGAAATGCCAAGATACAAGGTTTTTAATCCCTAAATCCCATTCCTCATTCTGTCTTAAACACAAAGGTCCATCTTTCTCCCATTCACTACCTGTCAACCCACTGGTCAGGTGTGCAAGCGGGAAGTACAGAAGCAGAAAGCTTGTTGTTAGAATGTTATGTTCCTATGGGTGATTGCCTATGTTCCCATGGGCAATAGCCAGTGTTCCCATGGGCGATGGCCAAACAGTAATTTTCAGCTTATATACAATCGATTATTTTTCATGCCACGCAAGCAAGCAGGGTTACACAGGCTGAAATTGGCAGTTAGCGTATGAGCTCATTGTTACAAGTTTCATGATTAACAGAATGCGGTTAGGAGTTCCAGAAACTAGGCCTAAGGTATAGACTTCCTTTGCCCAGTTTCAGGTTTTAATTATCCTTTAACCCTTTCACATTTCTGTGACCTTTTCAGTAGTGCGTCATCACAACCTGGTGCCAGAATGAGGGCTGGAAGGGCAGCCACCATTGTGCCTTAGTCTGGCCTTCTTATGGGGCAATCTATGAACTGTGCCAGCTTGACTGTGCAGACGCCTCCTACAGAGCCATTAGAAAGCACTGCCAGAGGGTATCAGCCTGCCCCACCCAACCTGCAGATTGCCAGGGGATTTCGTTGCTGGAAGGCTGCCACGCCCTACACGCATTCAGGGCCAAGTACTCGCAGCTGGCAGCCAGCACTGTGAGCCACATTTCCAAGATAGGGTCAGGCAGATCTCTGCTGCCAATAGGAACCTGGGCAGATCTCAGGGAGCCGTGAGCCAGTCCCAGAGAGCAGCTGCTCTTGCTGTGATCTGGGACTTCTGCAGGAACATGCAAACTGTTACTAAAGTTGCAGCAAAACTGAGACTGCATTGATCTGTCATTATCTCTCTGAGAACCTACCCCATATAAACTGACACTCCAGTGGCAGGGCAGATTTATTCAACAGATGCAGGAGACTCCCAGTGTCCCTGAGCCACCCAACATGCATATCACCCAGAGGCTTATCCAGTTTCAGAGACTTACAGGCAACTGACAGGCAGTTTCAGGCCTTAAAGAGCACTGGTCCCTCTGCTAAACTGCCCTAGGTCAGGAATGGGGGATAACCGACTGCTGCCTGCAGCATTGTCTCTTCCACTTACCTATAGATCCAGCATAGGCAACAACCACCTGCAGATTGCTTTGTAGTTCCCACTGGGTAGCCCTGAGCGATCAAAAGCAGTGGCTGACCTTGGCCACCCCTCCCAAGCGGCCACAAAACCAACGCATTGGAGGCTGGCACCAGAGCACAAAAGAGCAACTCCTGACTGCCTCCATTAGCGATACACACAGAGGGTGGTTACAACAAATACACAAGCCTGCTAGGGAAAATTCCACTCAGTGGAGTCAGCACCTACACAGCATCTCTTACCCTGTAGGTGTAGTCAATTCCCACAATTAGCCTGAGCATTAATCTCATCCACTGATGTACTATAATGGCCTGCTGAAATGTGAAAGGGTTAAAGAATAATTAAAACCTGAAACTGGACAAAGGAAGTCTATAACTTAGGCCTAGTTTCTGGAACCCCTAACCACATTCTGTTAATCATGAAACTTGTAACAATGAGCTCATACGCTAACTGCCAATTTTAGCCTGTGTAACCCT
>NW_011889130.1:2248187-2251254 GCF_000151845.1 Pteropus vampyrus | reverse complement strand
GCCCATGGGAACACTGGCTATTGTCCATGGGAACATAGGCAATCACCCATAGGAACATAACATTCTAACACAAGCTTTCTGCTTCTGTACTTCCCGCTTGCACTCTTGACCAGTGGGTTGACAGGTAGTGAATAGGAGAAAGATGGACCTTTGTGTTTAAGACAGAATGAGGAATGGGATTTGGGGCTTAAAAACCTTGTATCTTGGCATTTTGAGGCTGCTCCTTTGCAAGGACAGCCGCCGGCTAATAAACTGTCTCCTGGTTAAGAGCACTCAAGTTGGGTCTGGTTATTCTGTACACAACAGTACTAACAACAATAAAGGCTTGCTGACAATAGAAAATCACACACAACCCACACAAAGATCACGTCCAGAGCCCCCAGCATAGGGGATCAGGGAGAGTGCACAACTGGGCCACACAGGACACCTCCCACATTAGGCCATCTGGCCAAAGCTGAGAGATGAAACAAATATTCCCGACACATAGAAACGAACATAGAAAGGCTAATAAAATGAAACAAACAAACAAATAAACAAATGCCACACATGAAACAACAGGAGAAAACTCCAGAAAATAAGCTAAATAAATGGAGGCAAACAACTTAACAGAGACAGAGTTCAAAATAATGGTTATAAGAATGCTCAACGAACTTATGGGGAGAATGGATGAGCACAATGAGAACCTCAACAGAGAGATAGTAAACATAAAAAAGGACATAGAAACCATAAAAAAGGACCAGACAGAAATGAAGAATACAATAACTGAAATGAAGAATACTCAAGAGGATTCAGCAGTAGGTTGGATGAAGCAGATCAAATCAGTGAACTGTAAGGCAAGGTAGCAGAATACACCCAGTAAAAACAACAAAAAGAAAAAAGAATTTTAAAAAATGAGGATAGTTTATGACATGAAGCATAACAATATCCGGATTATAGGAGTACCTGAAGGAGAAGAGAAAGAGAAAGGGATTGAGAATCTATTTGAAGAAAAAATGACAGAAAAATTGCCTAACCTGTCAAAGGAATTAGACATACAAGTTCAGAAAGCACAATGAGTCTCAAACAAGAGGAATTCAAGCAAACCTGCCAAGACACATCATAATTAAAATGCCAAAGGTCAAAGACAAAGAGAATCTTAAAAACAACAAGAGAAAGGAAGCTACTTACAAGGGTACACCCATAAGAATGTCTGCTGATTTTTCAATGCAAACTTTGCAGGCCAGAGGGACTGGCAAGAAATATTCAGTTATGAAAAACAAGAATCTACAACCACAAATACTCTACCCAGCAAGGCTTTTGATTAAAATGGAAGGTGAAATAAAGAGTTTCCTAGGTAGGAAAAAGCTTAAGGAGTTCATCACCAAAAGCCAGTATTACAAGCAATGTTAAAAGGACTTCTGTAAAAAGAGAAGGGCTAAAAAAGAAAATAGAAATAACAAATATGACTGATAAACTAGAAGTAACTAGGTACCTATCGGTAATCACTTTAAATGTGAATGGATTAAATGCTTCAATCAAAAGACATAGGGTAGCCAAATGGATAAGAAAACAAGACCCATGCATATGCTGTCTACAAGAGACCCAATTCAGATCAAATGACACTCACAGACTGAAAGTAAAGAGATGGAAAAGAGATTTCATACAAATGGAAATTTAAAAAGAAGCCAGGGTAGTGATACTTATATCAGACAAAATAGACTTTAAAGCAAAGACACTAATAAGAGAAAAAAAAAAAAGAATTACATAAAGATAAAGGGATCAATAAATCAAGAGGACATAACCCTAGTAAACATGTACGCACCCAACACAGGAGCACCTACATACATAAAGCAATTATTGACTGACATAAAAGGAGAGATCAACAGTAATACAGTCATAGTAGGAGACTTTAACATCACATTGACACCAATGGACATATCTTCCAGGCAAAAAATCAACAAGGAAACAATGGGCTTAAAAGACACACTAGACCAGATAGATGGATTTAATAGATATTTTCAGAGCATTTTACCCCAAAGTAGCAAAATGTACATTCTTCTCAAGAGCACATGGAACATTTTCCAGGATAGATTACATGTCAGGACACAAAATAAGTCTCAAAATAAATTTAATAAGACTGATGTCATATCAATTGTCTTCTCCAATCATAATGTTATGAAACTAGAAATCAACTACAAGGAAAAACCAGGAAAATACACAAATACATGGAAGCTAAATAACATGTTACTAAACAATGAATGGGTTATCAATGAGATCAAGAAAGAAATCAAAAGATACCTAGAGACAAATGAAAATGAAAACACAACAGCTCAAAATCTATAGGACACAGTGAAAGCAGTCCTAAGAAGGAAATTCATAGCAATACAGGCCTACCTCAAAAAAAAAAAAAAAAAAAAGAAAGAAAGAAAGAAAGAAAAAGAAAAAAGAAAAAGCTCAAATAAACAATCTAATCTTACACTTAAAAGAACTAGCAAAAGAATAGCAAACAAAGCACAAAGTGAATAGAAAGAAGGAAATAATAAAGACCAGAGCAGAAATAAATGAAATAGAATCTAGAAAACAATACAAAAGAGTAATGAAACAAAGAGCTAGTTCTTTGAAAGGATAAACAAAATTGACAGACTCTTAACCAGACTCATCAATGAAAAAAGAGAGGACTCAAGTAAATAAAATCAGAAATGAAAGGAGAAAAAAAACTATGGATTCCACAGAAATACAAAGGGATCATAAGAAAATACTACAAGCAATTACATGCCTACAAATTGTACAATATGAGAGTATGGACACATTCCTAGAAACACTGAGTCAAGAAGCAACAGAAAATCTGAACTGACTGACTACTTCCAATGAAAATCAGTAATCGAAACCTCCCAAAAAACAAGTCTTGGACCAGATGGCTTCATAGGCGAATTTTACCAAACATTCAGTGAAGAATTAACATCTATTCTTCTCAAACTATTTCAAAATACTCAAAAAAAGGGAAGGCTCCCTAACTCCTTTTATGAGCCCACCATTACCTTGATTCCAAAACCAGACAAAGACATTACAAGAAAAGAAATCTATAGGC